>NC_057724.1:32010481-32012019 GCF_004010195.1 Chiloscyllium plagiosum | reverse complement strand
ACTTGGATCGACTCAGGCTTGGAGGACCGAAGGGCCTGCCCCTGGGCTGTAAATTTTCTTTGTTCTTCTTTGTTCTTTGAGATGTGGAGGTGCGACATTTTTGCCATCACAGAGATGTGGCTGAGGAAGAGCAGGACTCGTAACTCAGTATTCTATTGTACAGGAACCATAGCCAGGACAGAAGAGGGGTAAATGTGAAGGTGGTTTTGTTTATTCGTCATGAAGTTACTGATTTAAGGAGGGATGATATCTTGGAAATATTTTCAAGCGAGGCTTTGTGGTTGGAGTTTAGGATTAAAACGATGACAGACAACTGCTGGGGATACATTATTACTCACCAGATGAATGAAAATACAGGATATAGATATAATACAGGATACAGATATAAACACAAATCATTGAGGTGTGTAAAACAGTAATATGATCTGAGATAGTTAAATTCACAATATTTATTGGGGCCGTGATAACTTTTTTTCAGAGGAGCCAGATGGTTTGAAATTTATTCCAGGGATTTTCTTATGTTAAAATGTGGAAGTCGCAACAAGAGGTGGTGGAATACTGTGACCTCATTGTGGGGAGTGAAGTCAGTCAGTTATTCTAGGCAGGAATTGGAGACTATTATAGGACCAGTAACTATGTCTCATACATTTTAAATTTGTCCAGGGAAAAATCAAAACAAAAGGTCTGAGAAATAAGATGTTTTTGGATTGCGGAGGCAGATTTTATCTTTTAAAAATGAAAGGAACTGGCGAAAGTGCAGTTTAGATTAGATTAAATTACTTACAGTGTGGAAACAGCTTTATTTTTTTGACATTGCAGCAAAACAGCGTGAGATGGGGTCACATGATTTAAATGAAAATGATGTCAGCACCGGCCCAACATGTTACATCGAAGCTGAAAGTTTGGAAAACCAGCGTAGAGACCCTAGTATGTCGACAAATTTTCGAAACGGAATAAAAAATATAAATGAAAGCTTAAAGCACGTATAATGTGAGCAGATCAGTGGAGGTACAAGAAGAATACAGACACTGTGGGGCTGAACTTAAGAAAGTGAGTAGAAAAGCAAAAAGGTGATGTGATAAAACATTAACTGGAAAAACTAGCAACAGTCCAACGATATTGCATCGGTTTGTGAAGGGGAAGAGGATAACACGTGAAAGAATTGATTGTATTAAGGACCAAGGAGGCAGCATGTGCATGGAGCTTGTAAACATGATAAATACGCAATTCATATCGGTCTTCACTTTGGAGAAGCAGTGACTGGATTCAGGGAGAATGACAGTGCGATCCTCGAACAGATTGATGCAAAAGTCGAGGAAGAATTGGAATTTCTTTTCTTTTCTTTTTGCCTCTGGCCACTGAAGAGGTTTTATAGGACAGGATAACATCTAATGCGGGGTCAATTTTCAGAGTGTGAGAAATGGTTTGCCCGAAACATTGATTTCGAAGCTCCTTGGATGCTGCCTGAACTGCTGTGCTCTTCCAGCACCACTAATCCAGAATCTGGTTTCCAGCATCTGCAGTCATTGTTTTTACCT
>NC_057724.1:32000931-32010472 GCF_004010195.1 Chiloscyllium plagiosum | reverse complement strand
GGAGTGGATAGGTGGAAAAGGAGCTGGGCAGGTCGGACAATTCCTGATGAAGGGCTTTTGCCCGAAACATTGATTTCGAAGCTCCTTGGATGCTGCCTGAACTGCTGTGCTCTTCCAGCACCACTAATCCAGAATCTGGTTTCCAGCATCTGCAGTCATTGATTTTACCAAACTTGACATTTGCCTGGGCCAGATCCTGCAACATTGCTGAATGAAGGAACAGATTGTGTGGAAAGACAGATTATAAACTCAGTTCCTCCAAACAGTGTGTCAGACAGTGTCAAAGGGTTTTTCTGTTTGAGATTCAAATGTCAACAAGTGGTTAACTACAACTAACTGTGAGCACTAACTAAATATCATGACTTCTGCATAATCAAACTAAAGAGAGAATTACTCAAACTTCCTATCAGTGACAGTAATGCACTGCAACAAATGTACAGATAAAATCAACAGGAAAACATTCTCATTGAATAAAACTCAATTCAAGTCTCCTGAAGAAAAGATGGTTAAAACAGATGGACATCCATTAGACCTCATCTCAATCTCTGACTCATTTCTTTGCATTTTCACAATCATCTCAGTAAAATACAAAGGTATTCCTCATAAAATGCCCTACCAAACCTATAAAAGATTCTGCTCTGTTGTCAGCTCCAAGTACCAAGGCCATCATTACTTTACAACAGTATTTAGCAGCGACACTTAGAAAAGTAAGATTCAAACTTACCGAGGAAAGAAAATTCCTGTTCAATCCTATTATTAAATAAAAGCACCTAAAATTACATTTTGTATAAAGCTCTCAGTGCATAGGTTTGTAACGAATATGTAAACTTATTTGAAACCGACCTCAAGATGAGGAATGGCCCCAGTAATTCAATATATTCATGTTTGGTCTGAGCCAGTCACACTTTTGCCCAAGTTAGAAGCTACTGATTTGAAAGAATTCTGCAATGGTCATGTCTTCGGCTGTTTGCCTTTTCATGGACTCTATCCTCTATGGATCAACACTTGTTCCTTAAAAGTTGTTCTATCTTATTGTTCAATTTCAAGTCCCTCCCTAGTTTGTCCTTATGCTAGTGTAAGGCTCACTCACTCCTTCCAGTTGTGAAACATTTTTTTAAATGTACGAGTGTGTGGTGCTGGAAAGGCACAGCAGGTCAGACAGCATCCGAGGAGCAGGAGAATTGACATTTTGGGCTTAAGCCCTTCATCAGGAATGAGGCTTGTGGGTCGGGGCTGAGAGATTAATGGGAGGGGATGAGGTGGAGGGGAGGTTGCTGGGAAAGCAAAAGGTGGAAGAAGGTTAGAGAAAAGGTGATAGGTCAGAGGGGGCAGTGATGGACGGGTCCGGAGGGCGGTGCCGAGTTGGAGGCTTGGGACTGGGATAATGTGGGGAGGAGGGGAAATAAGGAAGCTGTTGAAATCCACATTTGTCCCGTGTTGAAGTGTCCTACAGATGTTCTTTGAAACAATCTGCAAGAAGGCGTCCAACCAATGTCATCTACTGCATTCATTGCACATAGGGAGATAGGACGCCTTCTTGCAGATCATTTCAGAGAACATCTCTGGGACACCCGCACCCACCAACCCCACTGCCCTGTGGCTGAACACTTCAACTCCCCCTCCCACTCTGTCAAGAACATGCAGGTCCTGGACCGCCTCCACCACCAAACTGTTACCATCCAACACCTGGAGGAGGAACACCTCATATTCTGCCTTGGGACCCTGCAACCACACGGGATAAATGTAGATTTCAACAGCTTACCATTTCCCCTCTCCCCACATTATCCCAGTCCCAAGCCTCCAACTCGGCACCACCCTCCGGACCGGTCCTTCACTGCCCTCTCTGACCTATCACCTTCTCCCTCACCTTCATCCACTTATCACTTTCACAGCCACCTCGCCCCAACCCCAACCCCCTCCCATTTATCTCTCAGCCCCAACCCAAAAACCTCATTCCTGATGAAGGGCTTATTCCCAAAGTGCCGATTCTCCTGCTCCTCAGATGCTGCCTGACCTGCTGTGCTTTTCCAGCATCACACTCTCAACTCTGATCTCCAGCATCTGCAGTCCTCACTTTCTCATACATTTTTTATGTCTACTTGGATATACATGTTACTGAATAAAATTCTCTACTACAGGCTTCTCCTTATAGTCTGCTGTCTTATACTTATCTTTGGTAATGTCAGAGTAGCATCAGCATTTACATCACTATTAACATATCCTTATGCAGATATACTACAATTATGGCTTAAAGCTTCACTTGAACATTAAGATACTAAGTGGGTCAGTGTTTTAGTGCATTACTGAAAGGAGTGCATCACTTAGTCAGTTTTGAGAAGATTTGTAGCTCAGATTGCTGTTCTGAATGTAAGTTTGCTCGCTGAGCTAGAAGGTTTATTTTCAGATGTTTTGTTACCATACTGGGTAACATGAAGCGGTGAAGCGTTGGTGATATGTCCAACTTTCTATTTATGTATTTAGGTTTTCTTGGGTTGGTGATATCATTTCCCATTTTTTTTTCCCCCTCAGAGGGTGGTAGATGGGGTCCGGTTGATAGAGTTCTGGTTGGAAGGTCATGCTTCTAGGAATTCTCATGCGTGTCTCTGTTTGGCATGTCCGAGAATGAATGTGTTGTCCTAAAATGCTAAAACTGGCCCGAAGATGGGAAACCAATGCCATCTGACAGAGTGCCACCAGCAAATAGCTGTACATCCTGCACAAATACCTAAGGAAACAGGTACGACCTAAATGGCTTAAATACAAACCTCCCCTTAACACTCCACTAGCCAAAGAATAGCAGAACACAATGGCCACAGAATGCTTAGAGAAATGATTAATGATACCCACAACAGACTCCATAAATACAACTGGGGAATTTTGCACCAAAAAACTTTACTTACTAATGTGACAAACCATGAATGAACAGTAGAACGAGCCATGGACATAAGACAGTGGCAAACACAGAAAATGAAAAAATTAAACAAACTCACAGAAAGTAACAACACAGACAATACAGAAGCATGGATTTTAAAAAAACTTACCTGACAGACACTGAAAAAGCCATTTTAGTAAGAGGATTAAATTATTACCTTCGGGATGTGAACAAGAAAGATTTCTTAGCAGCATTAGAAACAACTCTGAAATACAAGAACTCACAGAAAAACCTCAGCAAACCATCAGACAGATAGTTGTACCGACATTAAGCAGGAAAAAAGAAGAAAACACTTGATACCCAAGAAAACAAAGCACTAGAAGGAATCAAAAAAGATAAAAACATTGTTATCCTACCTGCAGACAAAGGATGACTTACAGTCAATCATTTTAAACCAAACAGACTACATTGAGAAAGTGAACACTCTGCTGGCAGATGCCGACACTTACCAACAGATGGTGATAGACCCGACCCCATGACTAGAGAATCGAATCACAGCCTTACTCAAGAAACTCCAGAAATCTGGAGAATTAAACAAGCCAAACTAGCAAAAAATGAAACCAGACGGATCCAACATACCACGCTCCTACGGATTACCCAAAATTCACAAACCAGGAGTCACCCTCAGATCTATAGTCTTGCTACCTGTAACACCAATGTACAGATTAATCAAGGAACTGCACCAAAGACTAAAAAACTTAGTAGAAGATTCATGTCACTCCATTCACTCCAACCAAGAATTCCTGAAGATCAAAGACACCAAGATAAAAGAGGATGAAAAGGTCGCCTTGGACACAACAGCCCTGTTCACATCCATCAACATCAAACTGGTGAAATGAAACACTGACTACACTATTAGAAGAACCAAAGACACATACACCAGACACCACCAATGTCATCAGCAAGGACACATTGTCAAGCTAGTTGACCTATGCCTTACCACCCACTTCACTTTCAACAACAAAACCTACAGACAAACCAACAGAACACCATAGGATCACCGATATCTGGGTTCTTAGCAGAGGCAGTAGTGCAAAGACTCAAAAAAAAAGCTATGCCAACCATCCAACCCAAACTTTGTCATCACTAATGAAACAATTTAGAGGAAACCTTCTAGACCATCAATAATACCCTTAATGGCATAAAATTCACTAAAGAGGAGGAAAACAGCAACAAACTGCCATTCCTAGATGTCACAGTAGAGCAAACATCCAAATTGAGGACTTTAAACCAGCGTCTACAGGAAAACACCATATATGGAACAAATGCTGAACTGCGGGAGTTATCATCCCAACATCCACAAACGAAGCTGCATCAGAACATTATTCCAATGAGCCACCACACACTGCAGTAGAGAGGAACTTTGCAGAGCAGAGGAAAATCACCTATACAGTGTATTCAAAAAGAATGGATACCTAATGAACACAGGGTAAAAACAATGACTGCAGATGCTGGAAACCAGATTCTGGATGAGTGGTGCTGGAAGAGCACAGCAGTTCAGGCAGCATCCGAGGAGCAGTAAAATCAACGTTTCGGGCAAAAGCCCTTCATCAGGAATGAACACAGTCCACTGATTTCTCAGCAACAACCCCAAACAGGCAGACAAAACACATCCAGAAACGTTAGCCATTCTCCCCTACATCAAAGACATCTCAGAAATGACTGCCAGACTACTCAGACCTCTTGGCATCATTGTAGCTCAAAAACCCGCCAACACATTAAAACAGCAGCTAATGAACTTGAAAGACCCTATACAGATAACAAGCAGAACAAACATAGTTTACAAAATACTTTGCAAGAACTGAAACAAATACTACATTGGACAAACAGGCAGAAAATAGCCAACAGAACACATGAACATCAACTAGCCACAAAAAGACATGATCCACTATCGCTAGTATCCTTACAAACAGATGAGGAAGGACACCGCTTTGACTGGAACAAAACATCCATCCTAATATATGCCAAACAGAGACACACGTGAGAATTCCGAGCAGCATGGCATTCCAACCAGAACTCTATCAACAAACACATCGATTTGGACCCCATCTAACACCCTCTGAGAAAAAGTTTAGGAAATGACATCAACACCCTAAGGAAACCTAAACACACAAATAGAACATGGACATAACACCAGTGCTTCACCGGAGGCTCATTGAAGATGTTACCTAGTATAGTGATGAAACGTCTGAAAACGAACCTTCCAGCTCAGCGAGCAAACTTACATCCAGGAGTGCTTCACTATCATAAGTGCAGTCCTATCTTTGAGCAATTAAAAAGACGCCCTGCATCCTACTGCAGTTGTTTAGATGTATACCTTATCAAATCCACTCCCCACAATAATATTATTCATAAAAAAGGTGCTTCACCCCTTGTGCCCCCTCAACAACAATCAGAAACAGATTAATTGGGTGTTGCTATCAATGCAATGTATGGGAGCAACATTACAGTAGTGACTGGGGTTGATTGCAGGATACTTTGAGGTATATTATGGTTGTGAAAAGTATTACTTATTAAAAATGGAAGTTCTTTCTATAATTGCTAGGTGACAGACCTGGTTTGAACAGCAAAATGTCGCAATTCCTTGGCCCTCTGATGATTTTAGTGAAATAAGAACTTGAATTTTAATTTGCAGAATTTGAGTAGGATCTGATAAAGGTAAGATTTTATAAATTCAAGAGAAAGCAATCTATTTAGAAATGGTAGCTTTACAAATGCACCATTGTTGATTACAAGATTTATACGTGACTAAGTACGATATCACCATACTTCAGTAAACTCAACATTTTAAATGTTCTCAAAGTTCAATCATACAAAAACAGGTGACAGAAAGGTTATTTGAAAAAGTACCTTTCTTATAGCTCCAAAAGGTTTCTAAATGTATTTCTTTGCACGCAATACAAGCTAAAATAGCACTATCAGAATGCTGCTATGCTGATGTAAATGTTTATGAATGGGACAATTATTGTACAAAGTAGTCTCTGTGAAAACATCTATTCATTAAAGTGACAGCTGAGCTCACTGCTAAAGTTAACCATTATCTCCATAACTACATCTGGGTAATAAATCTCAAACATAAAAAACAGGAGGCTCCACTTATAGTTAAACAAAATGTCACCATGACATTGATCCTCTCACTATGTTCTCCTTCAGGTAGAATAGACAAATATTTGATGAATTATGAAATTTACATCAGCACTACTCTATTTTCAGATATGGAAAAATGCAAAGGGTTTGAATTCTTGTGAATGTTCATGGAAATTCAAAACCAAAATAAATTTTAATAATGACCAATTTTGTAAATATATGCTTTTCCATTATAACACACTGATCTACGTCATATTTGTTCATTCTGAAGAGTCCACACCCAAACTATAAACTAATCCATGCTTGCCACAGATGTTAGCTGACCTGCTGGTTCCTATATTTTTTTCTTTTTGACATGAACATACAAATAATCTTATCAATCATCTTATAATAATTCATACAATAATGAAAACAAGTCATTTTTAAATACAGTTCCCAAACTACCATCTGTTCTTACCCTGGCTATTTGGTTTTCACCCAAATTTGCTCACTAACAAAGTACTTAAAACACCAAGGAAATTTATTTACCTTCATGAAGTGAGATGTAGGATTGAATTGCATGTTATCTTTAGTTCAGTGTTGAGTATTTTTTTGGAGGGATTTTCCACCACAATGCCAAGCAACATCTCTCATCAAATCTTACCAAAACTGACCTCATCAACTACCTACCACGCTTCCATGTGTCACTCTTTTGATTCGAACATCATCTTACCAGCTGCTCTTCCCAGACCAGCTTGTCACTGCCAGAATATCCCAGAACTAATGGGCATCTGTGGTACTGCTGCCATCTTTAATAGGCCATTACGCACACAGCCAATCGCTATCAGTCTGGCATTGCCCTGATATTTTCCATAGACATGGCAGACAAAGGAAATATAGCACTCCGTTTTTCGGGCCTGATTCTGGACAGGCTGGTGCAGAGGCGGGATGCCTTTTATTCCCAGGACCAGTAGAAGATGTCTCTGAGTGAACAAATGCACAGCACTGGAGAAGAAGGTTAATGACCTTCTCCACTCCATCAGCATAAGGTTCACCATCTTCTTTCAGATGTCTCACAGTCATGAGCTCTGATACTGTACTCACCTCCCACCAAAGCTCATCTGCTCTACCATCCCACTATTGCCTGTGACTCCTTCCCTCACTCACCCAAACCTCCAACACCACTCACCCTGAATGCCCTCCACACTGCCTACTCATTTGAAGAACTCATTCATGATCATGAAGCAACATAATGGTAGGCAATATTTTTAATTAATGTTGTGATTATTTTTTGGGGTAAATTGTTTGAACATATAGAGTGGAATCTTATAAAGGCCTGAATGAAGGGTCTGGTTCACACATGCACCAACAGGAACATCTGTGCCACTCACTTCCATCTCCCTTAATACCTGCTTCTCTCTCATTCCATGATGAAAGCAGTCTACAATAGGGCAAAAAGAGTCAAGACCCACTGCCCAGGATTTGGCTCCACATTCTTTCTGTGGAGATAATCTGACTCCGATCACTCTGAAAAGCTGACTGACCATGTCCACGTCCCTAGAAAGGTATCGGAGTTTGCACTTTACTTACGATGTTGGGACTCTCCTCAACCAAAGACTGTCACTTCTGAACTGACTGAGTATGGCTGACATCCATGAAAACCTTCCTGACTTGGTGTTTTTTCAAAATAGCAAGGTATCACAACAATAGTCTGTTGTCATTGACTGAGGGGGCAAAGTGCATAAAAGCAAAGCAATGGTAGGCAGGGATGTTGTGTCCATTTAGGCTCAGAGTGATGGGGCACATTGGGAGCAGCTTAGACCCTGGAGCTTCAGCCTGGTCCAGTCCACAGGCTAGGTGAATGCCCCCGAGTGTACTGTGACCTTGCAGCAGCCTTAGAATGATAGTCCCTGTCATTTGAATGTACGTGGCATAATAGAGCCCTGACAAAACTGGAGTCAATGGTAATTGGAGGAAAGCTCTCTGCTGGTTGGAGTCATACTTGGCACAAAAATAGATGGTTATGATTGTTGGAGGTCAGTCATCTCTGTAGAAGTTCCTCAGAGTAGTATCCTCGGTCAAACCACCTTCATCTGCTTCATCAATGAACTTCCCTCCAACATAAGATCAGAAGAGGGCACATTCGCCAATGACTGTGCAATATTCAACACTATTCAAGACTCCTAGATACTGAAACAGCCCATGTTCAAATGTAGCAAGACCTTGACAATATTGGGCGGAAAATTGGCAGATAACATTTGCACCATATAAATGCCAGGCAATAACCATCTAACCACTGGCCCTTGACATTCAAAGGTGTTACCATCACTGAATTCTCCACAAAAGTAAGAAATGTGATGGAATACTCCCCACTTGCCTGATTGTTACTGGAGCTATACCCAGTCAGGAAGCTTGACACTATCCAGGACAAAGCTGCCCACTTGATTGGCACCACCATCCACAGGCATTCAGTTACTCTACTGCTGTGAAGCAGTAGTGTGTACTAGCTACAAGATGCATTACACAAATTCCCCAAAAATCCTTAGGCAGTACCAAATCCATAGCCAGTTCCATCTAGAAGGACAAGGGCAGCAGATATATTGGAACACCACCACCTGCAAGTTCCCGTTCAAGCCACTCACCATTCTGAATTGGAAATATATCACCGTTCCTTAACTGTCACTAGGTCAAACTCCTGGAATTCCCTCCCTCAGGGCATGGTGGGTCAACCCACCGCTCATGGACTGCAATGGTTCAAGACGAGAGCTCACCAGCACCTTCTCAAGGTCAAACTGGAATGAGCAATAAATGATGGGCAGCCAGTGACAGTCACATCCCATGGGTGAATTAAAAATTTGCCGGTGCAGCCTGAGGTAGAGTTTTGAAGTGCAGAAGGTAACAGTGGACTGGATGTGCACTAGGGGATTCTTAGAAATAGAAATAGTGCCTGCCTCCGTAACCACAGCCACATCTGCTTCCTCAGTGCCTGCCTCCATAACCAACTCATCGCACACGAACTCCGGACCACCTTTAAACCGGCAGCGTTCGGACCCGAACAGGACAAGCAGTACAGACTACAGATTCAAAAACACCAGCAACAGTTCTCCTTCAAGATCCTCCTCTCCACGCTCACAGCAATGCGCCGGCACCTAACCTCTCTACAGTCTGCCCTGCCTCAGCTGAGGGCCACACTCTCTCAGAATTGCAAAGGACCCACTCGGTACTACATCCTCAGGAGAATCCATACTCTCAACAAACAGTATTTCAATTCCATCTTAAACATCAAAAACTATAAGTACAACAAACTTTTATCCACCCACCTCCATAACTAGCGCTCCTCAAACATTCCAGAAGATTCCCCTGGCCTCGGAAACGCCATTAGCCATGTGGCTGATGCAGCTGCCACCCCCACGCTGATTGATGATGTCACTTCCGATCCCATCATGGCCACTCCCACAGCCACTTCCGGCCCTCACATCATTGCCGATGCCACATGCTCAGTGACTTCTGCCACCTCGACTGCTGTGTCTGCCACCACTTCCG
>NC_057724.1:31998738-32000129 GCF_004010195.1 Chiloscyllium plagiosum | reverse complement strand
AGTCCAGGAACTCCCCACATACATTTGAGACACCACCCACACACTCCACCTCCTCCAAGACTTCCGTTTCCCTGGCCCCCAACGCCTCATCTTCACCATGGATATCCAATCCCTCTACACCTCCATCCGCCTTGACCAGGGCCTCCAAGCCCTCAGTTTTTTGCTCTCCAAACGTCCTCAACAGTACACTTCCACCGACACTCTCATTCGTTTGGCCGAACTGGTCCTCACCCTTAACAATTTCTCCTTTGAATCCTCCCACTTCCTCCAGACCAAAGGGGTAGCCATGGGCACACGTATGGGCCCCAGCTATGCCTGTCTCTTTGTTGGCTACGTAGAACAGTTGATCTTCCGTAATTACACCGGCACCACTCCCCACCTCTTCCTCCGCTACATTGATGACTGCATTGGCGCCACCTCATGCTCCCGCGAGGAGGTTGAGCAATTCATCAACTTCACCAACACATTCCACCCTGACCTTAAATTTACCTGGACCATCTCTGACACCTCCCTCCCCTTCCTGGACCTCTCCATCTCCATTAGTGAAGACCGACTTGACACTGACATTTATTACAAACTCACCGATTCCCACAGCTACCTGGATTACACCTCTTTCCACTCTATCTCTTGCAAAAATGCCATCCTGTATTCCCAATTCCTCCGCCTCCACCGTATTTGCTCCCAGGAGGACCAGTTCCACCACAGAACACACCAGATGGCCTCCTTCTTTAGAGACCACAATTTCACATCCCACGTGGTTAAAGGTGCCCTCCAACGCATCTCGTCCACATCCCGCACCTCCGCCCTCAGACCCCACCCCTCCAACTGTAACAAGGACAGAACGCCCCTGGTGTTCACCTTCCACCCTACAAACCTCCGCATAAACCAAATCATCCGCCGACATTTCCGCCACCTCCAAAAAGACCCCATCACCAGGGATATATTTCTCTCCCCACCCCTTTCCGCCAAGACCGTTCCCTCCGTGACTACCTGGTCAGGTCCACGACCCCCTACGACCCACCCTCACCTCCTGGCACTTTCCCCTGCCACCGCAGGAACTGTAAAACCTGTGCCCACACCTCCTCCCTCACCTCTATCCAAGGCCCTAAAGGAGCCTTCCATATCCATCAAAGTTTTACCTGCACATCCACTAATATCATCTATTGTATCCGTTGCTCCCGATGCGGTCTCCTCTACATTGGGGAGACTGGGCGCCTCCTAGCAGAGCGCTTTAGGGAAATTCTCCGAGACACCTGCACCAATCACCAATCCGCCCCGTGGCCCAACATTTCAACTCCCCCTCCCACTCTGCCGAGGATATGGAGGTCCTGGGCCTCCTTCACCGCCGCTCCCTCACCACCAGACGCCTGGAGGAAGAACGCCTCACCTTC
>NC_057724.1:31944267-31998587 GCF_004010195.1 Chiloscyllium plagiosum | reverse complement strand
CCTCTAGCTTATCTCTCCACGCTTCAGCCTCTCGGCCTTTATTCCTGATGAAGGGCTTTTGCCCGAAACGTCGATTTTGCTGAAGCTCCTCAATGCTGCCTGAACTGCTGTGCTCTTCCAGCATCATTGATCCAGAATCTGGTTTCCAGCATCTGCAGTCATTGTTTTTACCTTGTTGATTCTTAGAAATAGGCACATGTTGGAAGCTAATGTCTGTGGATTTTGAGAAAAATCCATCTCGTTCACTAATGTTCTTCAGAGAAGGGAACTGCTATCCTTACCTGGTCTGGCTTATATGTGTCTCTAGACCCACAACAATGTGGTTAACATTCAACTAACCTCTGGGCAAATAGGGATGGGCAATTAATACTGGTCTGACCAGTGGCCATCATATCCTGTAATTGAATTTTAAAAAACGTGCCTAGTACACTTGGAGCATGCCTTGAGTCATTGGTTCCGGGTGTCCAACATGGAGATAAGCACCAGGTATTGCTCTGACTTTAATCTCGAGATTCTTGTTTGGCACATTTGGTAAGCGAGGAAGCTACATATTAATGAGGTGTGAAGTGCTGTTAGTGAGGTGGTTAATGAGCAATCATCTTCTTTAATAGGCTGCTTACTATTGTTTAGCAAAAGATTTTCCATATATATCTATGAATCTTGGAGGAAGGTGCAAAGAATTGCTCCTGATGTCGAGATAGGCCTTACTGGAATTCTTGTCCAATTCTGCCACATATTTTGCCAATGCCATCATATCCATAGTCATAGACATGTACAGCATGGAAACAGACCCTTCGGTCCAACTCGTCCATGCCGACCAGATATCCCAACCCAATCTAGTCCCACCTGCCAGCACCCGGCCCATATCCTTCCAAACACTTCCTATTCATATACCCATCCAAATGCCTCTTAAATGTTGCAATTGTACCAGCATCCACTACTTCCTCTGGAAGCTCATTCCATACACGTACCACCCTCTGCTTGAACAAAGTTGCCTCTTAGGTCTCTTTTATATCTTTCCCCTCTCACCCTAAACCTATGCCCTCTAGTTCTGGACTGCCCAACCCCAGGGAAAAGACTTTGTCTATTTATCCTATCCATGCCCCTCATAATTTTGTAAACCTCTACGGTCACCCCTCAGCCTTCAACGCTCCAGGGAAAACAGTCCCAGCCTGTTCAGCCTCTCCCTATAACTCAAATCCTCCAACCCTGGCAACATCGCGGGGCGGTGTGGACTTGTTGGGCCGAAGGGCCTGTTTCCACACTGTAAATAATCTAATCTAATCTAATCTAATCTAATCCTTGTAAATCTTTTCTGAACCCTTTCAAGTTTCACATCTTTCCGATAGGAAGGAGACCAGAATTGCACGCAATATTACAACAGTGGTCTAACCAATGTTCTGTACAGCCGCAACATGGCCTCCCAACTCCTGTACTCAATACTCTGACCAATAAAGGAAAGCATACCAAACGCCTTCTTCACTATCCTATCTACCTGCGACTCCACTTTCAAGGAGCGATGAATCTGCACTCCAAGGTCTCTTTGTTCAGCAACACTCCCTCGGACCTTACCTTAAGTGTTTAAGTCCTGCTAAGATTTGCTTTCCCAAAATGTAGCACCTCGCATTTATCTGAATTAAACTCCATCTGCTACTTCTCAGCCCATTGGCACATCTGGTCAAGATCCTGTTGTAAACTGAGGTAACCCTCTTCACTGTTCACTACACCTCCAATTTTGGTGTCATCTGCAAACGTCCTAAGTGTACCTCTTATGTTCGCATCCAAAACATTTATGTAAATGACAAAAAGTAGAGGACCCAGCACCAATCCTTGTGGCACTCCACTGGTCACAGGCCTCCAGTCTGAAAAACAACCCTCCACCACCATCCTCTATCTTCTACCTTTGAGCCAGTTCTGTATCCCAAATAGCTAGTTCTCCCTGTATTCTATGAGATGTAACCTTGCTAATCAGTCTCCCATGTTCGAACCTTGTTGAACGCCTTACTGAAGTCCATATTGATCACATCTACTGCTCTACCCTCATCAATCTTCTTTGTTACTTCTTCAAAAAACTCAATCAAGTTTGTGAGACATGATTTCCCATACACAAAACCATGTTGACTATCCCTAATCAGTCCTTGCCTTTCCAAATACATGTACATCCTGTCCCTCAGGATTCCCTCCAACAACTTGCCCACCACTGACATCAGGCTCACTGGTCTATAGTTCCCTGGCTTGTCCTTACCGCCCTTCTTAAACAGTGGCACCACGTTTGTCAACCTCTAGTCTTCCGGCACCTTACCTGTGTCTATTGATGATGCAAATATCTCAGCAAGAGGCCCAGCAATCACTTCCCTAGCTTCCCACAGAGTTCCATGGTACACCTGATCAGGTCCTGGGGATTTATCCCCTTTTATGCATTTCAAGACATCCAGCACTTCCTCCTCTGTAATCTGGACATTTTGCAAGATGTCACCATCTATTTCATTACAGTCTATATCTTCGATATCCTTTTCCACAGTCAATACTGATGCAAAATACGCATTTAGTATCTCCCCCATTTTCTGCGGCTCCACCCAAAGGCCGCCTAATGTGGGCACTATAAGATTCCACCCTATAAGTACAAAACAAATTCACAAAAATAATCACAACATTGATGAACAATTTTGCTTACTGCTATGCTGTTTCACTATTAGGAATGAATTATGCATTAGTCCATAAATCCAACAATCCTCAGTCACAGAAATATATCACTGTTGATAATCTGTCGGAATCATGCTCAATATCAAACTCAACATTGACAGATCAGTGATTTAAATGGCAGCACAGCTATGTGTAGCAACATTAATCTATGAAAAAGTTCAAAACAAATGCAGCTAAATTGCCCATTCACACTTTCTTTAAGACACAAAAGCCTCAAACATAAAGCAGCCCAATTGTAGCTGACAAGAGGAGTTTAAAGACTGTATTAAATCAAAGGTAGAGGCTATTTATGTTGAGAGTAAAAGGGTCAGCCTGAGGACTGGGAGGATTTTACATTTTATCAAAGAAGCACCAAAAATTGATAAAGAAAGTGAAAAGTAAATGTGAGATTCAATAGACAGGAAAACAAATTATATACACTTGTATTGGCCCGATTAGAATCGGAGACAGATGAAGTTATAATAGGAAATGAGGAACAGCAAAGATGTTAGACAAAGTAAAAATAGAATAAGTTATTCAGCCAGTTATGAGGATGATTAGTAGAGGATTGAATATGCACTGGCAGGTTTCGATGCACTGTGGTTTATCTGTTTCACTTAAATAAATCAACAGTAAACAGTATAAGTTAATGGAGATGAATTTTCTTGCCGTTTTTGACTGTCTAAACTTCCCAATGAGAAAACTCAAATGGAAGCTATTTCTCTCAAAGGTTTCATCTGAGTTTCTCCAAGAACCATTTGATGAGTTTCCAGGGCCCAAACTGCATACAGCTTGTTAAACAGTGGTACTGTGAATGTATGTTTCCTGGTTTTTCCAAGGACCTTCTGGGTAAGTTATACCTGATTTTATCAGGTTCAGCACCTGCTAGGATCAGCTTATATTGGTCAAAATGAAGAATTTCAGACAGAAGAGTTTGCAGATATCTGGGTCTGGGGAATTCAGATTCTGACATGAAGACGGGCAATCTTCCAGGAGGCCCTTCAAAAGAGCAACCCAACCAACCCAATCCTATCCTCGTAACCCTGCATTTCTTGTGGCTAATCTACCCAATCTGCAAATCCTTGGACATTATGGGGCAATTTAGCATTGGCCAATCTACCTAACCAGCATCTCTTTGGACTGTGGGAGGAAACTGGAACAGCTGGCAGAGACCTAATATGAGGATAATGTGCAAACTCCACCAAAGGCTGGAAATGAACCTGGCGCTGCAAGCCAGCAATGCTAACCACTGAGCCACTATGCCACCCCAATTATAATGATAGAATTTCATTTGAATGTGTTTTCTTCGCAAATTTTGACTAATGATATTGGAATAAAATTCTCACAGGTCAAATCATTGGCAAAAGTTGACACTTATGTTCGTCTCTCCTACACCCCCACTCTGGCATTTCCCCTAGCTTACTCAAAGAGCTAAACGCACGAGCATGCCCCATGGTCAGCACGCACCAATGGTCATAGTCAAATTAGTGGAGGGCTGATGTGATACAGTGGTAGTATCCCTACCTCTGATCCAGGAGGCCTGGGTTCAAGTCCCACCTGCTGCAGAGGTGTGCAATAACATCTCTGGACAGATTGATTAGAAATGCCTCTGCCAAATTAGGAAGATTACCTGAGGTGCAGAAGATGTGGTGTTTTCGTATTCACCATTTCCTGAATATTAATTTTCATGTCCAGAGTTGCAATTGTCTCTCTAAGGAGGCTTTGCCAAACTTAAAAGATCAGTTAGCTCTCTCTTCTATGGATTATAAAGTATGACAGCAATCACAGTTTGGGTCAATTGAAATATTAAACTTCTAAATGACTCTATTGGCCAGCTCCTTGTGATGGGCACATATATTTAGGTAGTATTGGCATCATCCTTCAGCCTCTCACTTTCTCACCCTGACTGGCTGACTGTCTCCAGCACACCCACATGCTACAGTCAGGACTCCATTTCACTCCTCTATGCCCCTAGACCGCTCTCCAAGCACCCTCACCACTGACTAACCCGATCCAGTTCTGAGCTTCTTTGCAAGAGTCCATTTTCCTGCTCACCTCCAGGTGCCATGAAAGTCTTGTCCATCATTGACTTTACCTTTATTGAAAACAGTTTCACCTACATGCAAATGCATTCACAGAATGAACCAGCCGCAGGCCTTTATAATTTTTGACACACCACAAGTCTTCCACTGACTCTCTTGCTGCATCTTAACCTTCTATTGTAAAATTTAAATTTCACATCCTTGCTAATTAACTCACCTCTTAAAATCAGTTTTCCTGCTCTTGTGGGCTCCATTCTATACCCTTTTTCATTATGTCAGGGAAGATCAGAGTGTACACACTTTTAAAAAGATCATTTGTGAGATGTGGGCATTTCTGGCTGGCCAGCATTTACTGCTTGTCCCTAGTTGCCCTTAAGGTGGTGGTGGTGGTGGGCTGCCTTCTTGAACCGTTGCAATCCCACAATGCCATTAGGGAGGGAGTTCCAGGATTATAACCTAACGACAGTGAAGGAATGGTAAAATATGGTGAGTGGCTTGAAGGTTAACTTAAAGGTGGTGGTGTTCCCATGTATCAGGTGCCCTTGTCTTGCTAGATGGAAATGGTCATGGGTGTAGAAGGTGCTGTCTGAGGATCATTGGTGAATTTCTGCAGTGCATCTTGTAGATAGTACACATTGCTGCTACTGAACGTCAGTGATGGAGGGAGTAGATACTTGTGGATACAGTGCCAATCATGCAGGCCGCTTTGTCCTGGATAGTGTCAAGCTTAAGTGTTTTTGGGGCTGCACTCATCCAGGCAAGTGAGGAGTATTCCATCACATTCCTGACTTTTAAGTTGTAGATGGTAGATAGGTTTGAGGTGTCAGGAGCTGAGTTACTCGCTGCAGTATTTCTAGCCTCTGATCTGTTTGTGTTCATGTGGTAAGTCCAGTTCAGTGTTACTGCCCTGAGAGATTACTGTATCCTGGATATTCCCAATCTCACCTCTATAGAAATTGTCAAATTAACCTGTTCTGAGATGTTATGACAACTCCGAAGCAGGTGAGCTTAAAACCTGGTTCAGAGGTAGAGACACTACCACTTCACCACAACAGCTCTTCTCCCTCCTTTACAATTATTGCTACCTCTGCATCCTAGCATGCTACTTCCAATCCCTAAAATTGATTTCCTCAACTTCCCAATCACAATAGTAGCTCTTGATATATCCCCTCGACATTCATTGTTTTGACCCCCAGGATTGACCATGACCCACCCCCTGGCTCACTTGGATTTACAGTTTCAGTTGATAAGCGACTGGGGCCATGACCAAACTCTGCCCAAAAGGAAAGCCCACTAACACTTGAGAATGGTATGTACTGGTCCAACTTGTCTTGTATGCCTCAAGATGGAGCTTTAGAATAATCACTATGTTCATTTCTATTTTTTTTGTTTAACTATTTCTTTCCCCAAAAATCTCTGAGCAGGTTGCACAATCTGTGGAATTGAATATAGCCCACTCCCCAGACTGTAGTGGTACAGATCCGGAGTACTCTAAATGGCTGACCAGGTCCACCCCTGCACCAATATTGGACATTGCCCTTCACTTACTGAGTCAGGGCCCCCCTGACTGAAAACGGTCTCCCTTGATCTGACTGCGGACTTCTCCCATTAGACTTTGAGACATAGCCATTTGGTTGAAGCATATGTAAGGCACTTGCCATTGAACTTTGCTGGTGTTATACCAACCTAGCATTATGTAGTCAGCAACATGTCCCCACCCTTGACTGATCTCTGCTGACATCCATGACACACTGCCTGGCTTAGACAGGCAAAACAAGGCAGAATTGCTGTCAGATTGTAAGTTCTGAATGAATGGTCGATGCACAAGGCAGGGATGCTGGGATCATCCAAACAGATGGAAAGTGAGTGAGTGCCAAGACAACAAGTGAGAAGCCCAGAAATTAGATTGGATTACTTACAGTGTGGAAACAGGCCCTTCGGCCCAACAAGTCCACACCGACCCACCAAAGCGCAACCCACCCAGACCCATTCCCCTATATATACCCCTTCACCTAACACTACGGGCAATTTAGCATGGCCAATTCACCTAACCTGCACATTTTTGGACTGTGGGAGGAAACCAGAGCATCCGGAGGAAACCCACGCAGACACAGGGTATTTGTGCAAACTCCACACAGGCAATCACCTGAGGCAGGAATTGAACCCTGGTCTCTGGCGCTGTGAGGCAGCAGTGCTAACCACTGAGCCACCGTGCCACCCACTTTTTAAAATAAAATACTCCCATTCTGACTGTAATGAAGTGACTAGATGAGAGTGTGAGCCCACGGGTATGTCTGTGTGGATGTCATAAGTTTTCCAATTGCCATTGTTCTTATGTTCTGTTAATTGATATCATGTTAAATATTAGATGCACCCTGCTCCAATCCAGGAGCTGGAGGGCCTGTCCCTGGGTGCAAAAGTTTCCTTGCAGCAGCATTACAATGAAAGCTGTCCATGTGCTCCAAGGACAGAGTTAAAGTGGAGAACTGTATTTAAGTTGAAGATGAGCCACGAGGTATTGGAGAGGCTGGTTCATGTCCAATGCAACCTCCATGCATGGGGGTGAGAGTGGTCAGTGCCCACAGAGTATGCCCCGAGATGTTGGTGATATAATGTCCAAGATAGAAGCCCAGATAAGCAACCTGCGAGCTGGGATCACTAGGACCTGTACTGACTCTCATGTTGGGAATTGTTGTTGCATATTTTTACTCTGGCAAGTGAGACAAAAGAAAAATGCATGCCAATGAAATGAAATTAGGTACTGATGGCACACAAATACATGTAAATAGGCCTCTCACTGCTCACTAATGAGATTCTCATCTTGCCATTCAAAACCTGGTTGCAAAATTAGACAAGAGTTTCTTAACGTGGAGAATCTCATTTCTGCCGATTATTCCACCTTTTATGAACTGACCCATCAATGGCCCCATCATTTAGGGGCTGGAAAAATTCCAACCATATGTATCTAGTCAAATGGAGCCAGAAGTGACGCATCTGTCTCCATCAGGTTCTCAAGCTAGATTCCTGTTTTCCCCACAAAACAGTATGACATTATCAGATTGGGTGGAGCTTCATGCAGTGTCCAACCTTAACCCTTTCATTACCTTATATGACACTACCCATACCCTTTCCCAGCACAATCAGGCCAAACACTATTATGGCTCAAGGCGAAGGCCCATTACCTCCTTTGGGCTACTTGACATGTTAAATATTAAACTGCAGCTTTGTCAATATCACTCACACTCAATTAACAAGTAGTTTACAAAATAAAGTTACTGAGGGTTTGTTCAGGTAGATGGAGAAAGACTAGTGATGAGAGGTAATTGATGGAAAACCATCACTGTGTGAGTGAAAAGGTAGATTCAGAGATATTTCAGCACTCAGGGATTTGTTAGAGCACAGAATGCTTTGTCACAGGATGTGGTAATTGCAATTTCATGAAAAATTGGTTAGGCATTTAAAGCAAAGGAATATGGCCTTGGGAAAGAACAGGACTGAGGGATTAGTTTTGGTGTGCTCTGACAAAAAGCTGGTGTGGCCATATGGGGTCAATGCCCTCCTATCCCTGTATGATTCAAAGTATGTATGAAAATGATCTCTTTATTCCTTCTCCAGTTTTCTTTGTGTACCAGTAACCATTGCTACAATCAATAAGATTGTGGTACTGTCTTTGTTTTCATTAATCCACTCAACTGTTGTGTATGCAGTCCAACAGTTGATTGCATTCATTTTTCAAAGTTAAAACAATTGTATTTTGTGCACAGCAAGAAGACCACAGAAAACAATAAGATGAATGAGCAGTTTTGTTCTGCTCGAGGGAGAAATGTTGGCTTGGATCCAGAGAACTTGCTGTTCTTCTTTGACCAATGCCAAAGGATCAGTAACGTTCATCCAATCAGATAGTAAAGGTCTCAGATTAGCATCCTCGTCAAAGGAAATAAGCCAGACAGCTGCACTGATAAGAGTGTGGCGCTGGAAAAGCACAGCAGGTCAGGCAGCATCCAAGGAGCAGGGATAGTTGACATTTCAGGCATAAGCCCTTCATCAGGAATGTGAAGAGGGAAGCGGGCTGATTGGGGGTGGGGGTGGGGCTAGGGGAAGGTAGCTGGGAAGGCGATAGGTAGATGCAGGAGAGAGGTAATTGTGATGGATTGGTGGGGAGGATGGAACGGATAGGTGGGAAGGAAGGTGGACAGGTCAAGAGGCTGAGTTGGAGGGTTGGATCTGGGAAGAAGTGGGGGGAGAGGAGATTTGGAATTTAGTGAATTCAATGTTGATGCCATGTGGTCGTTAGGTCCCGAGGTGGAAGATGTTGTCAGGTGGCTTGAATTTGGCCGTGGAGGCAGCCCAGGACTTGCATGTCCTTGGGGAACTGGGAGGGGAAGTTGAAGTGGTTGGCCACAGGGCAGTGGAGTTGTTTGTTGTGTGTGTCCCAGAGATGTTCCCTGAAACATTGTGAGAGTTGGCATTCGGTCTCCCTGATGTACAGGAGACCTCAGACAGTAACAGGGAAAGTAGATGAGGTGGGTAGATGTGCAGGAAAATCTATGCTTGTTTTTAAAAGGTCCTTTGAGGCCTTGGATGAAGGTGAGGGTAGACAATAGACAATAGATGCAGGAGTAGGCCATTCAGCCCTTCGAGCCTGCACCGCCATTCAATATAATCATGGCTGACCATTCCTAATCAGTATCCTGTTCCTGCCTTATCTCCATAACCCTTGATTCCACTATCTTTGAGAGCTCTATCCAACTCTTTCTTAAATGAATCCAGAGACTGGGCCTCCACTGCCCACTCGGGCAGAGCATTCCACACAGCCACCACTCTCTGGGTGAAGAAGATTCTCCTGAGCTCTGTCCTAAATGGTCTACACCGTATTTTTAAGCTGTGTCCTCTGATTCGGCACTCACCCATCAGTGGAAAATGTTTCCTACTGCCAGAGTGTCCAATCCTTTCATAATCTTACACGTCTCAATCAGATCCCCTCTCAATCTTCGAAACTCAAGGGTATACAAGCCCAGTCGCTTCAGTCTTTCAGTGTAAGGTAATCCTGCCATTCCAGGAATTGACCTCGTGAACCTACGCTGCACTCCCTCAATAGCCAGAATGTATTTCCTCAAATTTGGAGACTACATTTATCCATATTAAACTGCATCTGCCATGCATCTGTCCACTCACCTAACTTGTCCAGGTCACCCTGTAATCTCCTAACATCACCCTCACTTTTCACCCTGCCACCCAGCTTTGTATCATCAGCAAATTTGCTAATGTTATTGCTGATACCATCTTCTATATCATTAACATATATTGTAAAAAGCTGTGGTCCCAGCACGGATCCCTGCGGTACCCCACTGGTCACTGCCTGCCATTCCGAAATGGAGCCGTTTATCACTACCCTTTGTTTCCTATTAGCCAACCAATTTTCAATCCAATCTAGTACTTTGCCCCCAATACCATGCACCCTAATTTTACTCACTAACCTCCTGTGTGGGTAGAGGTATGGGTGCACATTTTACACCTCTTTCGGCAGCAAGGGAAGGTGCCAGGTGTTGAGGGTGGGTCAGCACTTTCTCTTATTACCACATGGACTGTACTGCAGCACAATCTGTAACCTCATAGCCAGACATATCCCCCACTCAACCAATCAGATGTAAGCTCTGTATCCAGTCTTGAACGATGGTGGAACATTAAACATCTCACCGGAGGAGGTGGCTCCATAAATATCCCCAACCTCAATGACAGAAGTGGGCAACACAGTGTCAAAGATAAGACTGAAAATTTCATAACAAATGTTCAACCAGAAGTGTTAATTGGATGATCCACCTTTACTTCCTCCAGTGGTCCCCAGCATCACAGATGCCAGCCTTTAGTCAACTAAATTCACTCCACATGACATCAAGAAATAGTTGGAGACACTGACTATTCCAAAGGCTATGGGCCCGGACAACATTCTGGCAATAGCACTGAAGGCTTATGCTCCAGAACTTGCCACTCCCATTGCCAAACTGTTCCAGTCCAGTTAAAGCATTGGCAACTACCCAACAATGTGAAAAATTGTCCAGGTATGTCCTGTACATAAAATGCAGGACAAATCCAAACCGGTCAATCATTGCCCCTTCAGTCTACGCTTAATCATCAGTGATGGAAGGTGTCATCAACAGTGCTATCCAGCAGCACCTGCTCAGCGGCGCTTAGGTTCCAGGCTGCATTCAACCGACTGTAGCATCAAGAAGCCCGGCAAAACTGGAGTCAATGGGAATCAGAGGGCAAAATCTCTGCTGGTTGGAGTGATACCTGACACATAGGAAGATAATTGTGGTTGTTGGAGGTCAGTCATTTCAGCAGGAGTTCCTCAGGGTAGTGTTCTTGGCCTAACCATCTTCAGCTGCTTCATCAGAAGGTCAGAAGTGGAGACGTTCACCGATGATTGCACAATGTTCAGCATGATTCGCAACTCAGATGCTGATGCAATCTATGTTCAAATGCAACCAGATCTGGACAACATCCAGGCTTGAGCTGACAAGTGGCAAGTAACATTTGCACCACACAAATGCGAGGCAATGACCAATGTGTGGAGTATGTTAACATACTCGGGCATTTTGAGATCAAAGAAGAAGTGGTATTGTGTCTCTTGAAGAGCCATAAGGTGGATAAGTCCCCAGGGAAAGAAGGGAAATAGAGACAGGTAAGTCTCACATCAGTGGTTGGGAAGCTATTGTAGAGAATTCATATGTATAGGATTTACACGCGTTTGGAAAATGCTTAGCTGAATTAGGGGCAATCAGCGTGACTTTGTGCAGGGCAGATCATGCCTTACTAACTTGATTAGAGTTCTCGAGGAGGTGAGAAAGGTGATTGATGACAGTAGATCAGTGAATGTTGTTTACATCGATTTTAGTAAGAATTTCAACAACATCCCTCATGGTTGGCTCATCCAGAAGATTAAGATGCATGGGATCCATGGTTACTTGACAATGTGGATTTAGAATTGGCTTGGCCATAGAAGACCGAGGGTAGTGGTGGAAAGGGAACTTTCAGGCTAGAGGTCTGTGGCGAGTATTGTTCCACATAGATCCATATTTGGACCTGTGCTGTTTGTGATATTTATAAGTGACGTGGATGAAAATGTAGAGTGTGTGTTAGTGAGTTTGCAGATGATACAAAGATTGGTGGAGCTGTGGATAGTGTAGACATTTTTCAAAGGTTACAGACAGATATAGATAATCATATATGGGCAGAGAAATGACAGATGGAGTTTAATCCATGTTAGTGTGAGGTGCTGCACTTTGGGAGACCAAATGTTAAGGGAAAGAATACAGTTAGTGACAGGATCCTGAACAGCATTGATATACAAAGGGATCTTGGAATTCAAGTCTATAGCTCCCTGAAAGTGACCACGCAAGCAGATAGGGTGGTGAAGAAGGCAAATTGCCTTTATTGGTCGGGGAATTGAGTTCAAGAGTCAGGATGTCATGTTGCAGCTTTAAAAGAATTTGGTTAGACCATACTTGGAGTACTGCATTCAATTCTGATTGCCACAGTACAGAAAGGATGTGGAGGCTATGAAGAGGGTGCAGAAGAGGCTTACCAGGATATTTCCTGGATTATAGGGTATGAGCTATAAGGAGAGACTAGAAGAACTTGTGTTATTTTCTTTGGAGCAGCGGAGGGTGAGAGGCTCCTTGATAGAAGTCTATAAAGTTATGAGATGCATAGATAGGGTTGACAGTCAGAATCTTTCCCCCCCCCCAAGAGTTGAATGTCTAAAAATAGGAAATATGTATTTAAGGTGAGAGGGAGAAGTTCAAAGGAGATGTGAGGGCACTTTTTTTTAAACACAGTGTTAGGAGTCTGGAACACATTGACAGATACAAAAGGGATGTTTAAGACACTTATAGATAGGCTCATGTGTATGAAAAGATTGGAGGGATATGGACAAAAGGCAGGCAGAAAGGATTAGTTTAATTTGGCATTATGTTCAGCACAATATCATGGGCCAAAGGGCCCAATCCTGTGCTGTACAATTCAATGTTCTATCTTCAATAAGAGACAATTTAACTATTGCTCTTGAACAATAAATGGCATTACTGTCACTGAATTCCCATCCTTTGTGTTACCATTGACCAAAAATTGAACTGGACTTGCCATATAAACACAGTGGCTGTAAGAGCAGATCAGGTGCTAAGAATACTGCAGCAAGTAATTCATCTCCCGACTCCCCAAAGCCCATCCACCATCTTCGAGGCACAAATCTGGAGTCTGATGGAATATTTCTCACTTGACTGGATAACTGCAGCTCCAACAACAATTCAAGTTGGAGTGACACCATCAAGCTTGATTGGCATTCTTACACAGCATCTTCCAAACTGATGACTACTTTCATCTAGAAGGACAAGAGCAGCAGATACACAGGAACAATACCACCTGCAAGTTCTCCTCCAAGTCACTCACTGTCCTGACTTGGAAATATATTACCATTCCTTCACTGTCGCTGGGTCAAAATCCAAGAATTCTGCCCCTGACAGCATTGATTGGTTTACCCACAGCATGTGGATTGAAGTGGTTCAGGGAGGCAGCTCACCGCCAATTTAAGTGCAACTAGGAATGGGCAATAAATGCTGGTCAGTGAGCGATGTCAATATCCAATGGGAGAATATAAAAAGATAAGGCTGAAGCACTTGCAATAATCTTCAGCCAGAAGCACGAGTGATGTATCCATATGGTCACCTCCAGAGGTTCCCAACGACAATCCTCTTAGGGCAGCATGGTGGCTCAGTGGTTAGCACTGCTGCCTCACAGCACTAGGAACCCAGGTTCGATTCCCACCTTGGGTGACTGTCGATTTGGAGTTCGCACATTCTCCCCATGTCTCCCCATAGCGGAATGGGTCTGGGTGGGTTACTCTTCAGAGGGTCGGTGAAGATTTGTTGGGCCACTATAGGGAATCTAATCTGAACAGATCACAGTTGTGCACCTTCAGCCAATTGAACTCACTCCACATGTTATTAAGAAATAGCTGCAATCAAATGCTACTGCAAAGGTTGTGGGCCCCAATAACTTTCCAGAACCTGCCACATACGTAGCCAAGCTGCTGCAGCAAGAGAGCAACTTTAAATTTTTTTTTAAATTGACAGTCCTTTCAAAATGCTTCAGATGATTGATGATAATGACATGGGGGTTGGTGTAATCTTGTTACAAAATAATAAGTCATGAATAGAGAAGCCAGTGTAACACTTTTCTAAGAAATTACATCAGTCTCATAGGAAATACATTACCACAGTACAACATACCTTGGAATTATCATTGACTTTTCAAAACATTGTAGACTATGTCTGACACTGTAACATTAATACATCGTGACCATAACCATTAGCATTAACTAAAAACATTAAAACTTGAAATGTAAGACTACTTAAATGGAGTGTGTTTTTTCAACCATTTAATGTAAAGATTGTTCACATTTCTGGAAACAATAATGTGATTGAGAGTAAAATGATGGTAAAGGATTAAGAAATCCTGAAAGATAATATAAAGTTGTTGGGGGAGGAAGGATGAACAGATATAAGTAATGTGTTTGTCATTTGCAAGTCATATATCTTGTGATGAAACATTTGTTCAGAAATAGCATTTACATGCTTGCACCCTTAAGAGATGAAAAGACTATATCCTTTTATTTTCCATATTTTTGATTTTCTGCTCAAGTGGAAAAAGGAGGGTTTCAACATGAAGTATTGTGAAAGGAATTGTTGCACAAACCTGTGATGTTACAAACTGCAGTCCAAGATGGAGGCCTGGAGGAGCAAGCAGCAAGCTAAAGCTGCCAGGTACCCAGCCGGAGAATTTTCCACCATCTAATTTCTATCTGGGGTGAGAGAGCATAGAAAACTGCATATCAATTGTGCACGATTAGGTACTGGTGACATGTTATTGCATGCAAATGGGCCTTTCGCTGCTCACGAGCGAGATTCTCATCTCACTGTTTAAAACTTGTTTGCAATATTAGACTTTTTAATCTCTGTATCAAGAATCTCATTTTTCTAATCTTGCCGTATTTCCCCACCTGAGTCATTGTTGCACATGCTGTTTAGGGGCTGGGAATACCCATTCCCAAATTTCTGAGGCACAGCTTCTGCATGGGGCTGAACAGGTACCATGTCTCTAACAATCCTTGGGGCTTCTCCCTCTTGGACACATATCAGTGAATTGCTCACCAGGTCGTGCTCCTGGTCTACCCGAGCAAAGAATATAATTGAAGAGACAGTCTCAAGGCTGGAAAAGAGAGCAAACGTGCCAGGCTCATGCATCCTCCAAGGGTTCACAGTTTCCCTCTTCAAAGGTAATGCTGACAGAGAGGGGTTCATACTATGGCCTCCTCCATGATCTCCTGGGAGATGCCAATGCCTGCAGAAGATAAACAAATAATACCATATAGATGATAAATTCAGAACATTTTATAGAAAGCAGAACATTTTATACAGAACAATATCCCTTTGAGCACAGAGAAGAGCAAAGCGCAATATTGGACTGCTGGTCCAGTGATGTCCCCTTGTCCCCACAGGAACTGTCCCAATCTTTCCAAATCAACTCAATGGCTTCTTCCTCTAAGTGGAAGAGGATCTTGATCCCCAGCCCCCAGTAACTGGAACAAATGTTTTCTGCAATGAAGCAAAGAAAAGGACTGTGCACGGTAGGAATGGGTTTAAGGAGCAGCCAACAATTGTGCATAACTATTTGAGGTGGTGAGACATTCAGACTCGGTGAGTGGAAGAGAGAGAAAGAAGGGGAGGGGGGAGAGAGAGAGTGAGAGTGCAAGAGAGCGAGCGAGAGAGAGAGAAAGCAAGAGCGCAAGAGAGCGAGAGCGTGAGATGGTGTCACTCACCCTTGCAGATGTCGATGATTGACATTTCTCCATGTTATTTTCCACGCTTTTGATGTGGGACCTCAGTTCAGGCACTGATCCTTATCTCCGCCCAAGCCAGACACATCTGTCAGAGTGGCCTCCTGGAGCAGTTAGCCGGGAAGAGAGAGACCCTGACCATTGGCATCAATTATTTGAGGGGCTTGGACTTGTAAGGAGGCCTCACTGGAATTCTCAGAGCAGCCACTATCATACTAATGATAATGATTATCATTCGATCATTCATGAAGGATTGCTTAACTCTGTGGGTTAGTTTAGTTAGAACAGTAAAACACACTGGGATGGATTTATCCAGCAGTGGCTGTCTCATGCAGAGTGCCTCCCTGGTCCTTCTTTTACAAAAGCAAAGAGGTTCACATTTCTGGCAGATGCTGTTCAGGGCTTCAAAAATTTGAAGTTGTGCTTCCATTCTGACAGGACTCTGACATTGTGGAACAGTCAAGCAGCAGGGAAACCAGCCGCCTGTCTCACTTTCAGCACTCAGTTACCTGATTATGTAAAGACCCATCATCACAGCTGCTGTCAAAGGGTAATCACTCAAAGCAAGTGTGAAGTTGGGTGCTAGGTGCTAGGTGGG
This sequence comes from Chiloscyllium plagiosum, assembly GCF_004010195.1. NCBI lineage: Eukaryota > Metazoa > Chordata > Chondrichthyes > Orectolobiformes > Hemiscylliidae > Chiloscyllium > Chiloscyllium plagiosum. The sequence goes on along the minus strand of NC_057724.1, from coordinate 31,982,371 downwards.
TAAAGACCAGGTAGGCAGCATGTCAGGTAGGTAAAATGCCAAGGGCACAACTGCCAAGTGATCCAGATAAGTGATGGAATGTTTAGAGTAGGTCAGCATGAATGTGAAATAATGAATCTGGCGATGATCCGGGGCTGGTGGCTGTCAGACATGGAGCAGGATGGTGGAATCTGGCAGAAAGGGTTGGGTTGTTTGGTCCTGAGGGGGTGAGGTGGTCAGGTTCTGGGTGGGGTGGGGAGGAGATGGAGATCAGGTTGGTATGTGGGTCTGGGTACAGTGGGAAAAGTCGCACTATTGTATGTACATAGTACACGGAGTTTCTAAAAGGGCACTTTATTAAAGACAGGGTACAGAGACTGTACAGAGGAAACCATTGCATTGGAAGTGGTGTCTGGCTGTCTTTAAATATGGTGTCAAAATTTTCAGCCCAGAAGGTCTCACCAGTAGTGAGAACATCCAGCTTACTCATCACATGATTCCCCAAGAAATTCAAACAATGTGCACAAATAATGAGTGGAGACATACACCATGTGAAATAACTGTCCCCATGATCGATATGATACCATCCAAAGAACTCAATGCCATATTTCAACTTCAAACTGGAAAATCTCAGCCTTCACGGAATTTTAAATCCAGCCTCACAAGCAGACTAGGGAAAAGTGAATGCGAGTTGAGAGTTTCTGTGAAACAGAACACAAAAGAATGGATTATTCCAGTTTTAGCAATGCAAAGAGCTTGTAGTGATAAGTCAGGAATTCTGTTTCTTTTTGTTAGGAAGCAAAATACTTAAAAGGAGGGAGTGATCAAGCAACCAGAACACAACCTGTCAATTAGTGGGCCCAGTCTTCAGTGACTGTAAACACAAATTGCACAGGTCCAGTATAGCTTATCTCAAGTTGCAATGTGGTGGCTATTATGGATTGCTTAATTAGAATTAATCAATGCATAGCCTGTGAAGTCAATATCCTGAGCATGACTAATCAACTGATAATTTGGCAAAAGTGCAGGGTCCAACATTTTCAGCAGCTTTTAGACTTCAACCAAGTATAGAAGTTTGTAACTCTCTCGTGGGAGCATACAGCACAGTATTTGTTTTTCTGAACTTTTAAAAGTGCTGACTCATGCAGTTATACAGCCACCTGCATCCCACAATCACCTCATCTAAGTGATTGTATTTTATTTGCAAGTTCAACAATAAGTGTTGCCATGTTGTTTGATAGTAATCATATTTAGTCAGGAACAATTTAAACCTGGTATTCGCTTGCAAGCCCTCAATTTGAACTCTGGGCTAATGTTAGTTGGAGGGGAAGGAGGGTAAATTGGAAACTCACCTGTTGCTCAGGTCCCATTAATTTATGCTGAGTTCTGGGAGGATCTCAGAGTCATACAGCATGGAAATGGGACCTTTGGTCCAACAAGTCCATGCTGAACATAATCCCAAACTAAACTTTCCCCACCTGTCTGCTCCTGGCCCATATCCCTCCAAGCCTTTTCCATTCATGTACTTATCCAAGTCTCTTTTAAATGTTGTAATTTGGCCCACATTGACCATTTTCTCAGAAAGATCATTCCACACGCGAACCACCCTCGGTGTAAAAAGATTTGTCCCTCATGTCTCTTTTTAAATTTCTCTCCTCTCACTGGTCAAGATGGCAGCAGAGGAGGACTCTCCAAATGGAGCTCCCCCGCTCCTTCTGATCCTTCTCTTTGTTTTTGTTCTTTTCCCCCTTTGGTTTCTTGGCAAGTTTTGGCCTGGTCTCTCGGTGGTTCGTCGCAGGTCACAGGTCTCTGCCTGGTCTCTCAGAGGCTTGTGGCAGATCTCAGCCTGGTTTCCCCACAACTCTTGGGGGTGTTTCAGCTGAGCGTGAGTCGACCCTACCTAGGCAAGTTCCTAGGTCACCAGGGGAGCCGGCAGCTTCAGCAGCACCAACCGTATCTGTGGTGGCGACAACAAGAACAGACAGCAGAGTGAGATAAGTGGTGGGCTCATCAAAGACAGTTCAACTTTTAACTTATTCCTTGACTTTCCTAGTTTAAACTACAAAATATGTTATTGTAAACTGCATTACCTATTTCTTTACTTCATAGAATAGTAGAAAAATGATGCTTAACTTTTTAACTTGCATTCTCTAACTACTTTGTACCTAGGTTGTTATATACTTAAGTACCTTGGTATCTAAGATGGCACCACGTGTGGCAGCATTATACCATTTTTTACTGAACTCCTGTACGAGAGTATACGTGACAATAAAATAGAGTCAGAGATGTACAGCATGGAAACAGACCTTCGGTCCAACCCGTCCACGCCGACCAGATATCACAACCCAACCTAGTCCCACCTGCCAGCACCCGGCCCATATCCCTCCAAACCCTTCCTATTCATATACCCATCCAGATGCCTTTTAAAATGTTGCAATTGTACCAGCCTCCACCACTTCCTCTGGCAGCTCATTCCATACACGTACCACCCTCTGCGTGAAAAAGTTGCCCCTTAGGTCTCTTTTATATCTTTCCCCTCACCCTAAACCTATGCCCTCTAGTTCTGGACTCCCCGACTCCGGGGAAAAGACTTGGTCTATTTATAGAGGTTTACAAAATTATAAGGTCACCCCTCAGCCTCCGACACTCCAGGGAAAACAGCCCCAGCCTGTTCAGCCTCTCCCTATTAGCTCAAATCCTCCAACCCTGGCAACATCCTTGTAAATCTTTTCTGAACCCTTTCAAGTTTCACAACATCTTTCTGATAGAAGGAGACCAGAATTGCACACAATGTTCCAACAGTGGCCTAACGAATGTCCTGTACAGCCACACATGACATTTCAATTCCTGTACTCAATACTCTGACCACTAAAAGAAAGCATATCAAACGCCTTCTTCACTATCCTATCTACCTGCGACTCCACTTTCAAGGAGCTATGAATCTGCACTCCAAGGTCTCTTTGTTCAGCAACACTCCCTAGGACCTTACCATTAAGTGTATAAGTCCTGCTAAGATTTGCTTTCCCAAAATGCAGCTCCTCGCATTTATCTGAATTAAACTCAATCTGCCACTTCTCTGCCCATTGGCCCATCTCGTCCAGATCCTGTTGTACTCTGAGGTAACCTTCTTTGCTGTCCAGTATACCTCCAATTTTGGTGGCATTTGCAAACTTACTAACTGTACCTCTTATGCCAGCATCCAAATCACTTATGTAAATGACAAAAAGTAGAGGACCCAGCACCAATCCTTGTGACATTCCACTGGTCACAGGCCTCCAGTCTGAAAAACAACCCTCCACCACCACCCTCTGTCTTCTATCTTTCAGCCAGTTCTGTCTCCAAATGGCCAGTTCTCCCTTTATTCCGTGAGATCTAACCTTGCTAATCAGTCTCACATGGTGTGCCCCTTAGTCTTGAAATTCCATTGGAAGAAAAGAGGGGAAGGGGGAGAATCCAGGGCAGTGGAGATTTAAGATGTTTTTGGTAGCACTGGAAATGCACATAAATAAAATCAAAACACAGAATGCTGGACATCAGACATAAAAACAGAATGCTGGAGGGATTGGTAGCATCCGTGGAGAGAAAATAGTTAACATTTCATATCTGTTCGGACTTTCCTTCAGAACATGATGCTCCTCCTGGCCCCAGCGAGGGAAGTAGGAACATTTTCCTGTTTTGGTCTGTTCAACTTCTTGGAAGTTACAAAATATTTACAGCCTGGAGGAGAATCTTCAACCGCTTCCTCAGATTGTTTGAGTTAAAGTTGAGTCAATGCGCAATCATATCATCGTTACCTAAAGAAGAATGTCACCTGCTTTAGATGGCATCCAGGAACTCAGCATGAAACCACTCTGGATGGTAATGTCTGAGGTGCTTAAGCAAGGAAGCACACAGTTTTAACAAGCCATTCACTTGGACAGCTCGAGATAAAACAGTTCTGTTAGATCACACATGAACTCTTCAGCAGGATTGATTAGTTAGCAATCAAGAGGAGGAAATGGAGATGTTTTGCTTCTCCTGAGCCCTGACTAATTCAAGGTTTCTATCAACTGAGATCCACATTGGCAATTAGTTTTTTCATCTGATTCGTCTACATGACTGATAAAAAATAGAACAGCCAAAGTAATGCCAACCTTCTGTGTACACTAACTTATAAAGGTAAAGCTGCCATAGTACCAGAGGGCCTTAATTTTGCTCTCTCATTAGAAAGGGACGTCTGCTGGTGGTTTAACCTAAGGAGCCGTCTTGGTGCAGTGGTAATGACCCTACTCCTGAAAAAGGAGGCCTAGGTTCAAGGCTCACCCAGTTGTGTAGTAACATCTCTGAACAGGTTATTTTGAAAAATTGGTTAATTAAAAAAAGTGTCACCATACCTCAGATGATGAGGTTGAGAAGATAGAAGCTTAGCTAGGATGGCTGAATTGCTGGTTTACAATGCAAAGTGATGCCAACAGCATGGGTTCAAATCCCGTATTAACTTGTATCATTGCAATCACAATCTGTGCTGTACATTTCTCTTTACTTGTAATTTTTTCAGACATGTTACAATTTGCAGAAGAACACAATGCAATTATGCTCTCAAAAGAAAATGGCATATTTCAGAAAAGCTAATCCAAAAGCTTATTGGCTTAACATAAAGCTGACGCACACAAAAATAAGTTAAATAATAACTCTTTCCAATTTTCTCTAGCAGTAGGCATTGTGCCAGAGGACTGGAGCTGGAGGACAGCATACTTGTACAATTGTTTAAGCAAGGGAGAAAGAGATAAATTGAGTAATTAAAGACCAGTCATCCTAATTTCATCAGGAAAATCAGTGTCGCTGTGGAAGGAGGACATTCAGCCCATCATGACTGCACCCATGTTCTAAGTGAGCATCATGACTTAGAGTGGGAGAATGGCACTTTCTCCATACCACTGCATGTTATTTCTATTTAAGTAATCACTTAATGCCTTCTTGAGCTCCTAATTATACCTGATTCTACCATGATCCCAGATAACACATTCCAAACCCAAACCACTCACTTGTGAAGTCACACACTGCGAGTCACTTGGCAGGGGTGGGATTGTCAGTGGTGAGTCGGGGTGGGGTAGCTTATAATTGTTTGCAGGAGGTAGTGTAGGTTTCTGAATTTTAACTTTTTCTGGTCAACAATTAGCTTAACTGAAATTGAACCCTCTATAATGTCCCATCTTTACTGGACACGTTCGGAGGGTTCTCAGTGTAGGGGAGTTACGTATGGAAAACTCAATTGCCCCAGGCAACTCTCATGGTGTCAGCTACATCCAGGATTCTGCATGGTCCCAAAGTACAACTCCAGACTGTGCTGTTCCAAAGATGCTCTGGCCATCAGAATATCTGAGCCATTGTTTGCAGAGGTTTCTCCACAGATGTTAAATGACTGGTTAATCCTTACATCCTTGTACAGGTGCACAATCCTTTATCCAAAATGCTCGGGACCAGCTGGTTTTCAGAATTCAAAATTTTTCAAATTTCAGAATAAGTGACAATTTGATGGTGAAACTTTAAAAAAACTTATTGGAGGAGCAAACTCACTGAGTAAAATGGGTCTTGAGATAGAATTGAGGCCTGCCAGTGCTGGTCCACAACTCTCCCAGGTCGTATCTGAGTGACATACATCGAGTGGGTGTCGACTTGGGTTAACTGTTTGCCAAACAACCTTGTTAATAAGAAAAAAACATCACAAAAAAACCTTCAGACTTCAGTGTTTTTCAGATTTCGGATAAAGGGTTGTCTATCCGTACAAGCAAAATTGTAACATTTGTGACTCTTCAGTCCTATGGCACCACTCCCAAATCTGGATGTAGATTTGCTCTCTGAGCTGGAAGGTTCATTTCCGGACGTTTCGTCACCCCACTAGATAACATCTTCAGTGGGCCTCTGGGCGAAGTGCTTCATCTGGAGGCCCACTGAAGATGTTACCTAGTACGGTGACGAAACGTCTGGAAATAAACCTTCCCGCTCAGCGGGCAAACCTACATCCAAAACCTCAACCTGAGCTACAAATCATCTCAAAACTCACTACCACTCCCAAATATTAAAAGACAAGGATCAGTGCTTCTGAAATTTCCAATCTTATTTCCTTAAATGTTCTTGGATGCATCATATCTGTTCTAGTGTTCTGTCAATTTTAAGTACCAACGGCTTATCCATTATCCTTACGAATCCTCATAGTGACTGAGTTTCCTTTATTGCCTGAGTTAGGTTTAGAGTTTCTCTGGGAAAGACAGACGCAAAATATTTATTTAATACCCCAGCCATCCACCTTCCCATACTCTCATTTGGAAATCCCTATTTGGCCCTAGTCTTATTTGTAAGAGCCCTTTTATTATTTAAGTGCCTGTAGAAGACTTTGGGATTCTCCTTTATCTTAGCTGCCAGTCATTTTTTCCATAATTCTTCTTTTATTTGTTTTTTTACCTCATTTTTGGTTCTTGATTGTATTTTCTACCCAATACCTCCCACAAGCACTTGTTTTCTTCTTTATCTTAATTCTAATTCAGGACAAAATTAGAAGGGACAGAATAAAATTGATTTAAGGGGGTGATCATGCCTGTGTCACGTCATTGAATTTTTCAAGAGGTACAGAAGAGGGTTGAAGAGGGTAGTGCATTCAAAACAGTTGTTAGAAATGAGAGTTTAAAGATATGTGTGTTTTAAACTGTCTCCTTTAGTTCTGCAATAGCAACAAGCAAATATGATCTGGTTACCATGGGGAACATGGGCCAGATTAAGTTTTATTGAAAATCAGGTGCTGGGTTTAACATCCGAACACAAAGGTAAATACAGCTGACCTGCATTACAGAATTACTGACTCAGAAATGCAAGACAGAGAGGGGGAACAGTGTGTCCTGGACGGACACACACAGATAGGCAGAAAAACAAACAGAAGGACAGCAAGTGTTGTGAATGACAGAAGGTACAGGAAGTTTCCTGACAGCCACCAGTCAAAACATTAGTGTGAACCTAGTGATTCAAAAGGCAAGAGCTGTGAAGATTTAAAGACATCAGAAGATTCTGGCCTGGCCAGAAAGAAAATAGTATCATTGCAGTGAGTTTCGTGGCTCCAAATTGTTTCTCAAATAGTTGAAAGCTGAATGTACTTTTGATGGACACTGGTTGTGATGATATAGCAAAATAGGAACATGGAAACAGAAGGTGGCCATTCGGCTTCTACAGCCTGTTCCATCATTCAATGACAACATGGCTAATTTATGGTCTAACTCCATATCCTTAATACTTTTGTTGAACAAAACATTATCTACCTCTATTTGGAATGCAAGATGGGGAGAAATGAGGGTTTTAAAAGCTGGGAGTGGCTTGGATTGTTTTTTGTAAGGACCACAGCTTTTTTTATTTAATTCAATTATTGAATGTGGGCATCACTGCACCAATTATTTATTGTCCAGAGTCTGGAGTCACATGTAGGCCAGATCAGGTAAGGACAACAGTTTCCTTACCTAAAAGACATGAGTAAACCAGATGTGTTTTTCCCCCAACAATTGGCAATGGATTCATGCCCATAATTCGCCTCTTACTTCCAGGTTTTTTTTATTGAATTCAAATTCTACCATCAACCCTAGTGGGATTTGAACCCAGGTCCCCAGAACATTGCCTGGGTCTCTGGGTTGATAATCTAATAACAATACCATTCGGCCATTGCTTCCTTAAGTTCTGCTGAGTGTGGTGAAATCCATAAGTACGCACAAAATTGTCAGTCATATTCAAAATTTAATGGTGATATCTTTTTATAGTTTATCTTATTAGTTGTCTAAAAAATGTTGAGTCAATGATTTTAGTTTGATGCTTAAAAATCTTAAAAAGATGAAATTTTGTTGCATGATCATTTTGCTCCAGTTATCACAAATTCAATCTCTTTTCAAACATCAGTCCCTACAGGGATTATAAAATGTTTATCTGAATTTTAACATTATTTACTTAGCAGACTGCTCAGAGGTCCAAGTCAAATTGACAAGTTGGACCCAAAATTAGCTCAGAGGCAGGAAACCCAGGGTAAGTTTCAACTTTTGTGACTGAAAGACGACTTCCTGAGGGGGTTTCATAGGGCTCAGTGTGAGATCTCTATATCCATAATCTGGACTTGAATAGAAGGATGCATGATTAAGAAGTTTGCTTACAAAAGAAAAAAAATCATGTGGTTGATAGTGAAGAAGAAAACTGTAGCGAACAGCAAGTTATTAATGGTCCAGTCAGGTATCGAATGGAATTCAATCTGGAGAAATGTGACATGGCATTTGGAGAAGGCAAGTTGGGCTGCTGTAGGTGCGGCGCTCCGAAAGCTAGTGCTTCCAAATAACCTGTTGGACTATAACCTGGTGTTGATTTTTAACTTCGTGCATCCAATCCATTCCTGAAGAAGGGCTCATGCCTGAAACGTCGATTCTCCTGCTCCTTGGATGTTGCCTAACCTGCTGCGCTTTTCCAGCAACACATTTTCTGCACCCAATCCAACACTGGCACCTCCAAATCATGAGAAACAGAGGAAGTTTGAGTCCTCAGATCACTGAAGGTGGCTAGACAGATTAATAAGTGATCAAGGAGGTTTATGGGATACTGTATTAGCCAAGATACAGAATAGAAAAGTTAGGAAGTTATGTGGGAATTGTGTATATAAAAAAACTAGTTCAGCCACAGGGCAGTATAGCATGCAGTCAGCTCACTGCACTATATGAAAGGTAGGATTACATTAGAGAGGGTGGAAAAGAGGTTTCTGAGAATTTTGCCTGGATCAAAGAATAAAAGTTATGAGGAAAGATTGGATAGGCTAGGAATATGTTTTGCTCTTTGGAACAGAGGAGATCTAATTCTGAAATACAGAAATTATGAAAGTTTTAAACAGTGTGAATAGGAAAAGTACAAGATATTCCCTCAATTAAGAAATCCAATACTGTATCGAGAGTTTTAAATTCAGGGCAAGAGACAGAAGGAATAGAGAGGATTTGAAGGGAATCTCTCTCTAGATCATTCAACAAATTGGTTCAGTCAGTTCAATAGGTGATAAATGGTTTATGGTAGTTGGAAGAAATGACTACAGAAAGAACACATCAAATTAAAGTGTACCATGACCTGTATGAAGTGGTTCAAAATGGCACTCCAAATGAAGCCCTCAGAATTACAGTTAAGGTTATATGATGACACCACACTCAGCTTACTTAGAGCCCAATGCAAAGACAAGAACAAAGATCTGGAGTTCCAGACTATAGATGATAAACAAATGCCACTCATCTTAGCCAAAGCAAATCAATTATTAACCTCAACATACCAAAAGAGATTTGAAATGACCTGCAGTGACTGAACTATTTGATCACAGGCCAGATCGTAGAGTCCTGAAGAAGGGTTACACCTGAAACGTCGACTTCTGCACTTCTGATACTGCCTGGCTTGCTGTGTTTTTCCAGCCTCCTTTCAGTCTACTTTAGATTCCAGCATTTGCAGTTTTTGTTTTAATCAGATCCAAGAGTAGTACAGCAATATGTTTATGGGTATAGGATGGTCCCCTGGCATATATCATTTCAACATTGATGAGAATGCAAAGGCAATTCAGCAACTGCTTAAGAAAGTTTCAGCTGCCCTCAAAGTCAGTTTGAAAGGCAAGATAGAAGAGCTGGAAAAGAAGGGAGTAATCAAGAAAGAGACAACTACAGAATGGATTGACAGTGTAGTAGCATTGAAATAACCTGGACAGCTAAGAGTATTAATCAAAAACAATACAACTAAAGCTCTGAAATTCTCTCACTACCCCATGCCCACCATTGAAGGAATTTTGCCACAATTTCCAAAGGCAGAAATCGTCATTTATGGCAAAGATATGTAGATTTTTGAACAGTAAAGAAATTAAGGGCTGTGGTGAGCAGACGGGTAAGCGGAGCTCAGTCCACGGAAAGATTAGCCGTGACCTTATTGAATGGTGGAGCTGGCTCAATTGGCCAGATGGCCTATTCCTGCCCGTATTCGTTATGTCCTTACGTACATTAATTCTAGATACTAAGGATGGTTACTGGCAAGATGGATAAAAACAATGACTTTCTAACTATGTTCTTGATACCTTGGGAGATACAGCTGGTTGCACATGCCATTTGGCATTTCCATGGCTGCAAACAACATAAGATTTTCCATGATTGTTTCAGAAGTTCTAGTAGATGATCTGCTTGTTTAAGGATGCAGACAGAATAGAAGAAGCTGTACCACAAAAAAGTGTTTTGGGGCCACTGCTGTTTGTCATCTTTATAAATGACCTGGATGAGGGTGCAACCCAACAAATACATAGAGTTAGACCCCATTTACCACCCCCAAGAAAAAGAACAGGAAGTGACTTCACCACAGGAAATGACATCACCAACCCAAAGAAACCCAAACAAAAATAGAAAGCAGGACTTATCAGCCGTGCTTCTTCTGAACCCCACTTAAGATGTTACCTAGTAGAGTGGTGAAACGCCTGGAAATAAACCTTCCAGCTCAATGAGCAAACGTACATCCAGGCATATGGTGTGTTAGCTATTATTGGTAGAGGGAGTGAGTTTGAGAACCATGAGGTCATGTTGCTGCTGAACAAAACTCTGGTGTAGGCGCACTCCCAGTTCTGGTCACTGCATTATAGGAAGGACAGAAATAGGACAGATGTGAGAGATAGTTTCTTTACTCAGAGTAATAGGGGTCTGGAATGCCCTGCCTGCAACAATAGTAGACACTCCAACTTTAAGGGCATTTGAATAGTCATTAGATAAACATATGATTGATAATGGAATGGGGTAATTTAGATGGATTTCAGCATAGTTTCACAGGTCAGCGCAACATCGAGGGCCGAAGGGCCTGTACTGCACTGTAATGTTCTATAAAAAGCAACATTCATTAAATTCAAGAAACTTCCAATAACAATGCCAGTGCTGCTATGCTCTGATGTAAATGAACAAGTTACCCTGTAAGGAGCTAAGATTTGGAACCACACGAATCCTGCAAGGACACAATCTATAATTGCATCCAGAGCAACCATGCAAGTAACTGATGCTACACTCAGATCAACAATGAGTGACTGGCCACTGTCTTTGCTTGTGAACATTTTTATCAATACTTACTTGGAATTTGCAGTCATGTTTGACCACAAGCTACTTCAAAGCATTTTCTCCACACTATCTGCTCTAAAGCATTTACAAAAAAAAAGATATTATAGTTACTAGAGCTATTATCTAGGTGTGATGTACAAGTAAGGGAAATAGATAGATCACTGGCATGCTGTCTCATGAAGAAAGTAAAGGATGCTATGTCAGAGTGTGAAATCTTCCAGATCCAAGGTGAAGCAGCAGTCTGCGTATTCTGAAACAACCACTCAACAGAGACGTTGAAATGAACAGAGAAATACCTTGCTAAAATCAAGCAAACTAAACAATCACAGACAACTCTCCAAGTGTTGGGAGAGTATTGATGAAAGGATGGCCTGAAAGCAGCAAGGACACTCATGCTCACAAATGTGTATTGGCATACAGAGATTAATTTACAACTCAAGATAGCATATTGTAAAAAGAAATAAGAGTCATTAGTCCCACAGGTCCACAGCACCTCAACAATGAAAATAGAACAGTTACTTTGATATCAAATACAACACTCCCTGGAAAAGGAACATCACCCAGATGGGCAATGAGTGACAATGCATACAGTTAAGAGACTGGCACAATTTGTATGTGCAAACCATATGTACAGACCACAGAGACTGACAAACAGCTGTGAGAAATATGTTAGGTATAACACACTGGGTAACTTGGATAACTCAGTATAAAAGATAATGCTTGCACAAGTTTTTTTGTATGGAAAGTAGAATGTTCCACTAGAAATTAAATGTTATTCTAATTTGTCTCCTGGCATGATGTACTTCCTAGCTTACCATATTCGTGTGACCTTAACCATCAGGTACTCATTGCATTTAACAATCAATTCAGTGAAAACATTGCACATGCAAAACAGTTGTCTTATGAGCTCATAACTAGATACTTGGAGGACTTATTAATTAAACGGCCATTGTACATTGGTTTGTGGAGCTGTTTTCAAATCCTAACAACCTGCCACTCAGCCAAGAACCTCTCAAAAATATCGTTTGTGAATTTTTGTACAGTCACAGGTTGTGGATTTAGCCTCAATATTTACTGGAAGTGTAGTTAAGGAGGGGAAATAAAGAGAGGCCAGCAATAGGAGGCAACATCACTCTTGGTAACAGGGCCTCATTGTTATTTGCCTCTCCAGTTGCCTGGCAGTCAGTGGGACTGAGTGTGATTGGAAAGCAAGCAATACAGGAGGCTACAACGGAGGACAAACTTGTACAGTTCCCAGCATGGGTGGTGGAAGTCGTCAGAAGGAATGGAGAACGATAGAGACACCAAGATCATGTGTAGTGAAGGAGAAGAACTGTCAACTATAATTGTAAGTATTCATTCTGGGGTGAAAGGTTGAGCACTCCTTATAGAATATGCTTTAAGGATAACTAAAAGTGCTATCTCATCACCATATCATTGGCAGGTTACTAAAGCCCTGGAAAACACAGTCCAGCAGCTATTAAATTAAAATCAGGCTTCCAACCAAGCTGTGCAGAGTGATTTTAACAAAGTGCCCTGCCTCTGTTAGATTGGAAATGTGTGCGCAACACAGCCTACTGTCATAGAGACAGTTTGTATATGAAAGCCAGGGAGTGCTTTTTAAAAATTTTATATCTAAAAGTCTCCCATTAGTTGGGGTCTTCGGCAGGGCTTATGGTAAAGCTTTTAATTCTGGCCACAATGTTCAATATAATGGCCAAAGAGGAGTTTAAATTAACATTTTCTTTACAGAATCATTGTACTCTACCTTCAAATAAATCAGAACAAATAAAGACTGCTTCCAACAATGTCAGTACAATACAATCCTGATTGACTCCAGAATAATGAGAAAAATTCACCTCTTTGGGAATATCTTAGAGCTTTCTGAAGTAACAGGGTCAGCTCATTCACCTTGTGACATGCTAACCACTTCAAAATTGCAATTGATTGTGGTACTATCCAGTAAATGTAGCATAAAAATTCATTTGGAGCAATAAGGAGATGTAATATGTAATCAATTGAGAACCTAAAAAGTAAAACGAAATTCGTGGATCCAGTGCCAAGTGCTTAGTCACTGGGAGTTGTCATATTTATACTTCAGTATCCTGAATTATTTACACACTACATCTTTGTTCTTTCTAAGAACAAAACTGTAAATGTGCCAGTTGGAGTGAATCAACAAAGTCAATCAACCATTAACAGATAAAATGTTGGAAATATCTGCAAGTCAGGTAGCATTGGTGGAGAGTTATCACTTCAAAGAAAGTTCATGAGAACAGAAACTGGACAATTAACCTGCAACGGGAGCTTTAATTCTCTCTCGTTAGCTGTTTCCAAATCTGCTAATTGGAGGTCAGAGTTATACAGCATGGAAACAGATCCTTCAGTTCAACCTGCCTGTGCTGACCAGACATCCTAAACTGATCTTGACCCCTTTGCCAGCATTTGGCCCATATCCCTCCAAACTCTTCCTATTCATAGACCAATCTAGGCATCTTTTAAATGTTGTAATCGTACTTGCATCCACCACCTCCTCTGGTAACCCATTCTTCATTTTTGATTTTCTTTAAAAGCAATTCCAAGAACAGTGCAAAAACTTACAAAACAGTAATTGCTGATCCAAGAAAGCAAGGAAATCAGCTCCAGCACGGAAAAAAAAACCTCAAAAGAAAACCAGCAGCATTTACAGCCACAATCCTCTCCAGTCCACCATTTTATTGTTTGTCTATTGCTGTTTCAGATGTTACTATCCTCTGATGCAATATTAGATAAAGCCTGTTCCAAATACACAAAGAATGAACATTTTGTACAGTGTAGTATTCCAAACACCCATTTCCATAGCCACTGATTCAGCAGCCAATTCAAATAAGCTCAGACATGCAAAGATAATGAATACTGGACTGTCAAAGGCATTGATAAAGAATGTTAACAACTCTCTGAATAAAGCATATTTAAAAATCCTTATCAGCATATAATATATCCTCAGCTTATTCTCACGGGTAAAGAAATTATTTATTGCCCATTTCCATTAGCCCTTGAACAGGTGAGTTCAGTTTTCTTCCTGAACCACTGCAGTCCACATGGAAGGTATCCTCCATTCAACAGAGTGTTAGTAAATTGTGTAGGACCATTGCCAAAAACGAAAGGGCGACACTGGTATATGCACACAATTCTGGATATGACAACCTGATTTCCAAACTTTGAGGATAATTACAGCTAAGATGGTCACCCTTTTCAAGGGAGGATTTTTAAATTAATAGTAAAGTTAGAATGTAAACAGAGTTTTTTTGTATATTTTTGTCAATAAACTTGATTACACATTGATATCAGATGCTATATATTAATGCTCTAAAAATATATCCATAAGTTGTATTTATACATTAATAATATATTAATTGCATATATTGATATGTGTTCGATCTTAAGCATTTACCTGATATCTGGCACTAAATGCTATGAGATACTGAGGTTCGACACCCATACCTAAGGCAAAATCTGGTCCTTCCACAATCTCAATGGTTGCTTCTTGGCAATTTAACAATAGGAATAGCATTACTTACATAAAAGTGAGATGTTGTCCCATCTCAGGAGGAATCCCATTTTATTCCACCTTATGCCAACTGCCAGTCTGATTGGTAAGATGGCTGGCAGTTCTGTTTCCAGTGTAGCCAGTGATGGACAGTACTACTATGGTTAGGAGCCCACATAAGTCGTGGGCCAGCCTTCTAAGCATGATGAGGGGGCCAGGTTCAAGAGGCCGGGGGAGGTTAAAGGCCTGACCTGGAGGTATGCTTCCTAGAGGCTCTGTTTGATCATTCCCCAAAAAAGAGGGCCCTTTTACCTGACAACAGCTATGCAAGTAAAGCATAAGATCCCCATCACCACCATCAGAGACAGTAAAATACTAGGAATGGTGGCACAAAGCCCTCAAGTAGTAAATATGGCCATTTTGTTCATAGAAAGTGTTTCCCTAGAGAATTCCTAATGACCTTACATTTTGTGAAGAATGACAACATCAAAACTAAGAGTACCATCTCTCAAACTCCAGTAACTTCTAATACACTTGATGTTTCTTTAAAGTTAAATAGAATGTTTCTGTACTTGCTGGATCACATTCCTCTGAACATCCAGACCCAAGGCTTTGTAAAGAATAAATCCAAGAAGCCTAGAGTTATTCAGCTACTTTAAAATTACTGACAATAAAGTTCAATGTATTTTTAACCAGATGGAAATTCTACTTAGCCCAAAACTGTAATTTACAGTGGTATTAGCTGAGAACAGTTAATGTTAGTGCCCTGGAGACTCAAGTAGGTCCAACAACAGTTGACAGCAGGTTTGACTTTTGCATCGGCGAGGCAGTCCTAGCACTGGCTCATGGCTGCTGCGGCAGAGGTAAGTATTGGTTCTCGACAATGTCCAGCATGAATTCATGGAGGTGCCTGCCTAGGCGAGTTTGAACCTGCCAAGACTTGATTCTTCTGCATCTTGCTCTCCATTATCAGGGACTCTGAATTGCATGTCAGATGACGTATATTTATTACATTCCTCAGTATAATGTGATGAAAGACAAGACCCGATGGTATCAGCAATGGCCACATCGATGAGGGGAGTCTGAAGTGGCATCGGTAGCATCCACATTGGTGAGGCAAGATGGCACTGAAGAGTGGGCAACTTTTGTTCCAATGGTGACATGGCTAAGGGGACTTGTGTCTGGTCACCAGGCCCCTGGCCCACTTAACAAGGACAATGGCAAAGTTGGGCACTTATTCTTTATTTCTTCCCTTTTAATGCCTTTATATTCTATGTTTTGTTTTATTTTACCGTGTCTTAAGATAGTGCTGGAAAGTGGCGACACTATAGAATGCTTTTCACTGTACTTTGTAACAAAATATGTGACAATAAATAAATCACATCAAACATAGTTCCTTGAAAGTGGCGCCACAGATAGACAGGGTGGTGAAGGAGGTGTTTGCAACACCTGTCTTCATCTGTCAAAGCATTGAGAGTAGGAGTTGGGATGTCATGCTATAGCTGTACAAGACGTTGAGGCCACATTTCGAGTACTTTTTACAATTCTGGTTGCCCTGCTATAGGAAGGATGTTATTAAACTGGAAAAAGGTGCAAAAAGATTTAAGGATATTACGGAGACTAGAAAGCTTGGATTATTAGAAATGCTGGATAGGCTGGGACTTCTTTCACTGGGTGTCGGAGGCTAAGATGGTAACCTTATTGAGGTTTACAAAGTCATGAGGGGCGTGGATTAGTTGAATAACTAGGGTCATTTTTTGCAGGGTAGGGAGGCCAAAACTAGAGGGCATAGGTTTAAGGTGAAAGGGGAAAGGTTGGAAAAGGACCTGAGGGGCAATGTTTTCACAAAGGGTAGAGCGTGTATAGAATGAGCTACAAGATGAGGTGGTGGAGGCTGACAAAATTACAATATTTAAAAGACATTTGGACAGGCTCAGACAGATAGGGGTCAAATCGTGACAAGTGGGACTGGTTCAGTTTAGGGAACCGAGTCGGCATGAATGAGTTGGGCCGAAGGGCCTGTTTCCATGCTGTATGACTCAATCATCAGGCAGGCAAGGGCAGAAAGAAATGACCAGCTGGGTACTGCAACACTTCGGACTTCAAGGGTGTTTTAATATTTTCCTAGGCAGTTGCATTCTGTAAAAGGTATTATCGATAAAGGTAACTGCTGTAAGATGGCAGTAGAGCTGCAGAAAAACTTTCAAATTCCTTAAATTGGATATTTTATAGGGTAAGTCTTTCATCACATTATACTAAGGAATGTAATAAATATACTTCATCTGACATGCAGTTCCGAGTCCCTGATAATGGAGAACACGATGCAGAAGAATCAAGTCCTGGCAGGTTGACGTGCACTCCAGTCTGAAGCACAGCTGTTCCCACAAGTTCATAGGCTCAACATTTTGCTTATCCCACAATGAGTTTTAGACCCAACTACATTTAATAGTCCAACAAAGGATTCACAGGCTTTTATGTGGTCAAAAAGGCCCATTTCTTGAAAAACAACAGTAAAATTGGAAGGTGGGAAAATAATCCATACGTTCATTTGTTATTGCAAACTTGAAGACAAAACTATTAAAACAGCTAGATTTATGATATTACATGTTTAACTGCCAACTCGGTGTTCGAGTCAGCTCTTTCTTGGATGGCAAAAGCTTTTGCATTTCACTGAAATTTCCGTTGTTATGTTGGTAACAAATCTTTGATTAATATTATTGTTGAATCACTGACGACAAAACCAAACATAATATTAGGAACTGGTATCAAAGGCTATTAACTGTAATGAAGACAGCTGAGACCTCAGCTATTTACAATTTATATAAATGGCTTGATTGAAGGGAGAGGAGGCAAGGCTGCCGACTTTGCCAAGGATACAAAGGAAAGTGGCAAAATAAATTGCAGAGGCTACAGTAAAATATAAATACGTTTAGTGAATGTGTAAAGATTTAGCAAAGATTTTTGGAGTATAATGTTGGAAAATGCAAAACTGTTGGTTTTTGGCAGGAAGAATAAACAAGAAGTGTGTTATCTAAATTGTGAGGGATTGCAGAGCTCAGAGATGGGGAAGGGTCTGAGTGTCCTCTTGCTTGAAATACTAAGGTTAGTATTAGGTACAACAAATAATTTGAAAAGCTAATGTAAGATTGTAATGTTTTGTGAGGGGAATGGAATACAAAATCAGGAAGGATATGCTTCAGTTCCACAGGATACTGGTAAGACCTAATCTGGGATACCATGTACAGTATTGGTCTCCTTATTCAATAAAGGATGTAAATACATGAGCAGTTCATAGAGTGCTCACTGGAATAGGCGGGTTGCCTTACGAGAAAAAGTTGAACATCTGAGGCTTATATATTCTGGGGTATTTTTTAAAAAGAGTCAGAGGTGAATGAATTGTAACATAAAAGATGTGAAGAAGATACTTTATCACAGGAGAATCAAGAACTAGGAGTCACTATAGAAGGGGTCATCCATTTTAAACAGATGGGGGCTTTTCTTTCTCGGAGGCTCATTATCATGATGTGGTGGATTACCCTAGATCATTTTCCTTCACTCCTAATATTCTGTTACCCACCATGGCACCTTCCCATGCAGTCGTAGAAGGCAGATCACTTCCGGTCCCAGCTCTTCCCTCCTCAATGTGCAACACAAACTTTTCAATCAAATCTGTTGTATTTACGGTATGCAATAAAGTCTCCTTTACATTAGCAAGATCAAACTCACGTTGGGTGACCATATTTTAAAACGACTTCGCTCTGTACACAGGATGACCCCAACTATCCAGTTGCTTGTCATTTCAAAAAAACAACTTGGTCTCATCCTAACATTTATGTTCTGTTCAAAGTTTGTGCGAAGATTTGTAGCTCGGGTGCTCGTTGTTGTGGTTCTGTTCGCCGAGCTGGAAGTTTTTGTTGCAAACGTTTCGTCCCCTGGCTAGGCGACATCATCAGTGCTTGGGAGCCTCCTGCAAAGCGCTTCTTTGATGTTTCCTCCAGTGTTTATAGTGGTCTGTCCCTGCCGCTTCCGGCAGTGTCCCAAAGAAGATCAATGCAAGCTGGAGGAACAACATCTCATTTTTCACTTTGTAACCTTCTGGGGAAAAAAAGGTCATATCTAACTTGAAATGTGGTTCACCTGCTTCCAAAGTTACAATAATCCTTAATATTTCCCCTGTCAGAAGGTTTACCTAGCCAAAACGTTCACCTTCGTTACATTGCTCCCCCGCCCAACTTTTATAAGGATAATCACAGGTTTTCATCAAGATCCCATCCCCAGATATTCTGCTTCTACATGGGGTTGCATGTTTGACCTGAAATAGACCTTACTCATTCCTTAGTCATCCACTTACTCTTCATCTGTTTGGAAAACATTTTTGGGTTTTCCTTCATTTATTCAATGTTTACCTCTCAATCTCTTTTTTTTGCTCTCCTAATTGTCAGTTCAATTTTGTCATTGCACTTTCTCGAGTTGCCTACCCTTTTGGAGTCACTGAACGATCAGTTGATTGACAAACATTCTCTTTTGCTATCTCTTATTTCTTGACATTCACAGGGATTCTAGGTTTAGCAGTTGCCCTTTTAGGTGCAAGATGTGGTGCTCAAGCTGACACTTTCAGGAACCCAACATGTTGCCTCTCATTTCTGGGTTTGATCGAGCTAGGTTTGCCAGCCAGTGGGTACCTCTGGGAAGCTGGTGGGAGCTAAAATAATGATGCAAAATACTAAGTAGCCTAGAATCGAAACCATTGGTTAATTTAATTTACCAGCTCAGACATGCTGTGACCCACCTCCAAGGCTGGTGGTGTTTGAACTTGAACTTTGTAACCCTGTGTATGGCAATTACAGTCAGGACCCAGCATTTCCATGCCTTTTCCATCTCATTAAGATCAGCCTTGTGAAAGGTGCCAGAAATATTAACTCTGTTCCTCTTTTTACAGATGCTGCCAGTCCTGCTGAGTACTTCTAGTCCTTCATGCTTTCATTTCACCAAGGTGAATGTTTGACCATTAGAAAAATGGATATGTTGAGAAGACTTCAAGGGATGTCAAAATGTGTGTTTCCTGAACATGGCAGCACACCAGTATCTCAGATTACACTTCCCATGTTTTAGCTCAGTGTCGATTTTGGGGAGCTACATGGACAGTTTCTTCCTGTGAGCCTTGGCAGCATTTCTCACACGACCTACTATTGTTCACTTCATTAGGTATGCCTCCGGCCTCCACAGGGCCCTTCTTGTTGAACTGTGTGGACAGAGGCAGAAGTGTTTATTGCTACCAGGACCTTAGTGTAGAAAGCATGGACGCCACATTTAAAACTCAGCATCATACCAGTTCAAACACTGCAAGGCAGGAGCAACCATTCCAAGCCATTTGTGACATTGTGAAAAGAGGTGGTCAAGAGGGGGGAGCTGGCATCCCCCTTGGTATACAGGTACCTGGAGGTTCTGGTGGATAGGATGGTGGTGAGGACAGCCTTCCCCTTACCTAGAGGAGACCTTGGCACCTAATTGGTCCAAAATCCTCCTTTACTACTGAGCTGTCCTGCTGTCCGAGCTTGCTACTTACTCATTCCGGTCAGCTCACCATCTGTCCTGCCCTTGCACCACCAATACAGGTCGGATTAGATTATTGAACAAGACACAACTGCAGAATGCTCTGGATATTAAAACCAGATTTTATTTTTCTGATTTAAAATATCATTGCATTTCAAAGAATACATCCTGAGTCTGCTGCAATAATCAGGAAAGAGGGTGAATATAGCCCCAACACAGAAGGTTTGGTCTCATTAGCATACAACTGGTGAGTTGGAGACACTTAGTGGACTCAGAGGCCATTCATTGGTCAGGGAAAGCAGATAATCAACTAACTCCTCCAACAAGCCTACTTTTCAAAGAATCCCTACAGTATTGAAACAGGCTATTTGGATTCAGACCTCAAGTCCACACTGACTCTCTGAAGAGCATCCCACCCAGTCTCACCTCCCTTCGCATTCTCCCCCGCCCCCCCCCCCCCCCACTCCACTACTCTATCCCTTAGTCCTACATTTCCCATGGTTAATCCACCTAATCAATACATTCCTGGACAGTATGGACAATTTAATACGGCTGCAGCAGTGTTAGCCACTGAGCCACCGTGTCATCCATTGCCAGCTGTCAGAATGGATTTTAACATTTGGATTTATGAAAAGACAAAAGAGATGGCAGTTGATGACAATCACAGATGAATTTGTCCTCTCTCCTCCTTCTGCATACATAGCTTTAGAAGTGTTACATAGTTAGAGAAGGAAATAAATGTTGACTAGACAGAGCCACCCAAATCCTATAATGAGCAAGAAAAAAAAATCCATAAAACTAATGGCAATGACCCACTTATTAAGACAAGCTCAACCTGCTCAGCGTATTAGAAAATGGGAAAGCTGTCCCAGATTCGATAAAACAAAAATCCTCAACCTTCCATTGTCATTCCTGGTGAAACTGTTCTTCAAACTTCAGGACACATCAGGGGCAAGGACATAGTTGCATAGTCCTGTGGAAGTGACCATTCTTCTGAAAACTTAGTCTAATCTTCACAGGGATGAACAAACTCAGTTCATTCCATGCGCTGTTGAGACGTTAAGAGTACAGTGGATCCAGCAAATATTATAGGTCCTGATCATTATCATAGATGGCTGTAGCAAAAGGAAGCTGCTCCTTAGCCACATTTCACAGCAGGAAAGCAAACCCTCTGGCATTGAAATTTCATAAAGAGAGGCTAAACCATTTGCTCACAGTGTAAACGCAATGCTAAAATAGGGCACTATAGAGTCATCTGTCCTCACCACCATCCTATCCACCAGAACCTCCAGGTACCTGTATACCAAGGGGGATGCCAGCATGGAAACAGACACTTTGGTATAATTAGTCTAGGCCAACCATGTTCCCCAACTAAACTAGTCCCCCATGCCTGCATTTGGCCCATATCCATCCAAACCTTTCCTATTCAAGTACTTATTCAAATGTCTTTTAAATCTTGTAAATGTACCTACATCCACCACTTCCTATAACAGGATGACCAGAACTGCACACAGTACTCCAGAAGAGGCCTCACCAACATCCTGTACAAACTCAACATGACATCCCAACTCTTATACTCAAAGGTCTGAGCAATGAAGGCAAACGTTCTAAACACCTTCTTTCTGACCCTGTCTACCTGTGATGCAAATTGCAAAGAATTATGTACCTGAACCCCTGGGTCTCTCTGTTCTACAACATTACCCACTACCTACCATTAATTGCGTAAATCCTGCCCTTGTTTTACCAAAACGCAATACCTTGTTTTTATCCAAAGTAAACTCCATCTGCCACTCCTCAGCCCATTGACCCAATAGATCAAGATCCTCTTGTCATCTTAGATAATCTTCAATGTCCACCATACAACCAATTTTGGTGTCATTCGTAAACTTACTAATTATGTCTTCTGTACTTTCATCCAACTCATTTATATATAAATGACAAACAAAAGTAAACCTAGCACCGATCCCTGTTGTACACTGCTAATCACAGACCTCCAGTCTGAAAAACAAACCCCTACCAGCACCTTCTGTCACCTACAGTCAAGCCAACTTTGTATCCAATTGGTGCTCAGCATAAACACTAGAGGCCTGGAATATTTAAGAAGGTAGAAATGAATGCATATAAAATCTATCAAAGATGTCAATTCCAGTAGATGAGCACCATTGGGCATCATACTGTTCCAAGAATGTTGAGGTAATAGAACATTGCCAAGTTTAAGAAAATACAAAAAGAGACAGATTTAAAGATTGTGTTTTCTTGTTTGAAGAACCAAGTTTACAGAATAATGCGACCACTATTTAAAGTTACAAAAAGGTGGGATAGGTTAGACAGGTGAGATTGGAAGAAGAGTCATCAACCTGAAAAATTATCTCTGCTTCCCTCCACAGATGCTGCCTGACCTGTAGACTGTTTTCAACATTTTGTTTATTTTACAGACAGAAGCAGATTGTTTTTCATGGTTAAGGGTGAGATAATTTAAAGTTGCGACACGACCAGATTAAATGCAAAGGTTTCAGTACAGCAAACATAGGAACTTCTTTCACACAGTTGCATCAGAGCCATCGTGTGGGATAATGGCTACCCCATTCAGATCATTGCTCACTATATGTCGCACAAACTCACAAATCACAAAATCACTAAAGGCAGCCATGTGGAAACTTTAAAAGTTTCCAATCGACATCAAATTACCCTGGGAAGTGGGCAGCAAGTATACTCTGGGTGAGAAACCTCAAATGGCCGTCACCCAAAGCAGCTCAGTGGGATCCGCCCTGTCTGTGCTGGCCAAAAGCTGCCAGTTTTTGAGAATGAGCTGGTTTGTATTCTCTCCATCTGCCATAAGGGAAACAAACCTACTACTAAAGCAAAATATTCTGATGCTGAAAATCCGAAACAAGATAAAAAGCTGGAAACATTCAGTCAATATGGCAGCATCTGTGAAGAGAAAAATAGGGTTAACCAATTTAGTTCATTCAATGTGTCATCAGTAAGTTGCTGATCTCTTATTAGAGTGCTATCATCCTAAAGGGACATGCAATCATTGATTCTTCCTTATTTGGTCAAAACTTTGACCATTAACATGAGAGCATCCTTACCTTAAGGATGAACTGAAGAGCCTCCTTCTATGCCATTAAGTATTCGATAATTGCAGCAGTTCTAGGAGTACCATTATCATCTCCAGTGCTGGGCAATAAATGAGGCCTTGTCAGCATTTCATGAACAAATATTTTTGAAGTTGCGTAAATGCTTCCTCAGTGTAATGTCAGCACATCTTAAAACAAGGTCTGCCCAATGCCAACACCCTCAGGATAACTGCCCAATGATATTATCCTGTCTAGGGGGTTTGCTGATGCAAGTAAAAAATCTTTATAATATTTACCTCAAAAACTATACATTAAAAAACATCTAATGATTGCAATCATCAGGCTCCAGTCTGCAAATTATTGCTCTGTGCAATAATGCCCTCAATCTTCAGCACCTGGTATTACAGAATCACAATCTGGAATTTGTGACCTTGCTCTTGTTGCAAAAAAAATGCAAAACACTTTTATATTTCAAATCATTCACTTTTTTAAAAAATTAAATGCAAACTAGGAAAGAAAACACCAATTTGCACATTTTCAGTCTCTCAGTTTTGACATTTATGTAAACAGCATCTTTATTGAACATTTTAAAAGGGAACACATCACCTGTCTATTGAGACATGATAGTTGTACTTCTGCACAAGATTACATTAAAATTCACAGCTTTTTCTCCCCTAATCAATTCAATCAAGTATCAAGCAAGCCTAGCATGGAGAAAAAGGCAGAACTCATTAAAATTACTGTAGTTCAAGATACTCGCACACTGTTGCAGTTGGATGCGTTATTGTCAGTCCTAACGGGATTTCCCTTTAGTTCTGGATAAATAACTTAGAATTTGAAAAGTGGTACATTATAAACCTACAGACAGCAAATACTTTATCAAAACAAAATCTTAACCAACTTACCACTATTGCATATATTTAGTGAGACTACAAACATACTCAAAGGCTTTAAATGAACTGCTCCATCATGCAAGTTCACTAAATGCTCAATTCTTAAATAATTTTGAAGAGCAAACTTAGCTCATCTTGACCTACAATTAGAAAAGTCCCTTAATTAAATCAAGTTGCAGAAGGTTCAAACAAATGGGAATTAAAAGGAATTCAAACATCTGAGGTTTATTACCATTTGTTTCAATCCTTTTTACATTTTGCCAAAAATAAATAATTGGTTTATTCTATTTCACCTTCATTTCATTTGAAAGTAAATTTCTGGTTGATTGTTAAAACCAAAACTGCAACATTGCTTGCTAATATTTCTGTGAAAGACCACCCTATTGAAAGCAAAAATAAACACTGATGTATCAAGCCAGGTTTCAGTTCGAGATCTACTTTGTGCAATAACATTAGCTGGAATCATAACAATATTAACATGGTCCCAGTGATGAAAATTAAAAAGCTCTCCCCTTTCAACTACCCATATCCCCTCCCACCCTCCATACTAATCCATGCCCTTCTGCGCAATCTCCAATGGTTCATCTGCTAACCTGGCTGCAATTCATGCCATCCCAAGATCCACAAACCCCATGATCCCTTAAAATTCCATGCCCTCTATCTACATTGTGCTCTTACATTCTCCATGCCAATTCGTTCCATGCCCATATCGGGAGGCATAAGGTAAAATGAAATACCCTTCCGCACCAGAGACTTCACAATATTTTTAGAAACCTCACTGATATGTTTAACTATTTTTCAAACACTTTCGCCAGTCAACCATCAATCTTATTTTCTCAGAGTAGGCAGATAAATTCGAATTGGTTGGGGCATTGCAAAGGGGATGCAAAGATTGGCTATCCTTTTTTTTAAAGAAACAAAGAAGTAATACATGTCCAATTCCTTTTGCCTACATCTATGTACTTATGCATGTAGTTTCTAGCATATGCAAATATATCACACGAGAAACTCAGCTGATGTTAAACTGATTTGTGCAACTCTTAGTACTCTCATTCAAATTATACAATGAAAGATTTCCAATAGCAAAATCTAATGGTGGATACACATTTCCTAGACCAGGCTAGTTGAACGTTGCTAGTGGGACGTTGCAGCCTCCTCTCATGCTGTATAAAGCGACGTCCCTGTTCAAGTCTGTTTTTTGTGTCCAGGTTCTGATTGGGGCTAGTCGTAAAGCTTCAACTTCCTGTTTCGTTTTAGTTAGTTCAAGTTGTATACTGACAAACATTTGTACTTATAGCCCCACATCATAAGACAGTTAACCCCTTCATTTCTAGTTAATCACATATGGAACTTACAGAGCGTTCATTGTGAATATAGGTTATAGAAGCAGTCAAGTAGTATGAACATGGATAGCCCTCAGGCATATGTCAACAAACAGCTTCAGAAACTAAAAGGCACCTTTTTCCACCCACGGAGATACATGGCAGCATGTTTTTGTTTCAAAGGACAGGGATTTCAAAAGACAATTTGATAATTCCACACACCTTATCAACCTTTTATATATAAATTTACTATTAATCAATCAAAATTACATATTTGCTGATATTAACTTTCCAGTGATGACTGCCGACTGAGCAGCCAATTATTTCCAAACATGTATGTGTACACTTTTAAGCCAAGGTTTAAAGCCTTTAAGAAGTTATACTTTAACAATTAATTTTTGACCCAAATTACACTTTGATTAAGATTCTTATCAGATATTTATCACTCTATTAAAATATATTTGAGGGATATCCCTGCTAGTACACATACTTCAGGGTGGCAGAAAGTGCAGCCAATCCCAAAAGGCTACCAAAGAACGGAGGTATATTTAGGCTTTTTTTCCTTAAATTTGTAAAGCTCATAAGTTGCGTTTCAGAAAGCCAGATTGTGAAAATTACTTATGGGTGAAGGCAGTTACAGCTTTAAACATATTGTGAACTGCATTTGTGTCAAACATGTCCCACTCTTCACTCCCACCTCCTTGGAGGAGGAACGTGACATCCATTTTAGATAACATGGGAACCTTGCCATTTCCTCAAAATTATGAGCCGATATGGCATGACTGTTTGGTGAACATTTTTGCTTTAAATTAATGGAGTAATGTAAAGAAATAAATGACTTGCATTTCTATAGCCCCATTATGAGCTCAGATTGTTCAAAATGTTTCACGACCACTGGAGTATTTTTATTGTCTAATTCTGCTAAATGCAATGTTAACATTGATTTGCATACAAAATTGGGGAAGACTTGGGACTTTAACCTGTCGAACAAATTAAAAATTGTACTGAAAAATGTAGCTATTGTAATTATCATTGCTCATCAGGGTTGCAGAGAATAGACTGTACAAAGTGATATTACCTGGCAAATATTGCTCATTGTGCTGCAAAAGTGCAAAACAAAGGCCACAGAACATGACAGAGCTAATAAAACTCACTTTTATTTCTACACAATCTTTGCATAATTGCAACCCCTTGGTTTCTCTTCTCCAGCTTCTGGTTCATTATTATATAGCTGGGTATTATTCAGTCCACGTCTGTTTTCAATTATCTCCTGTGGAATGCTAAAGAAGCAGTGAGATATTAATCAATTTTAAAAATTAATACATTATTTGTATGAAAACAATAGAAAACGTTTGGACTGAAGTTCATCGTTATTGCCCTCAGCAAATGTTACTGTGGAACCTCCCAGTTCAATTAATGTACTGTTGAAACTATTTTCGTTCGGTATCAATGACATCATGGAGACCCAAATAAATGGCATCACCATGGGATTCCTCCTTGGTCCAGGTCTGTTACTATCTTTGTTGGTTACCATGGGAAATGCATCTTCGAAGGAAAGATCACTAATCTCTTCGCCCTTGCAAATCTCCAGTATGTAAATAACACGTTTGCAATATTTCAATTCACGGTTGCAAAAACTTTGACACATAGCTTTAATAAATTCCATGGGGAGTTTATGGCATAGTGGTAATGCCACTGGACTCAAAATTCAGACTCCCAGGTCAATGACCTGATGACATAGGTTCAAGTCCTAATATGGCAGATGGTGGAATTTGAGTTCAGTTTGAAAAATGAACAAGGTAAGCTGGACCGTTAATAAGCAATAAATATCCAAGTTTTAAAAGTTTGTCTAATGGAAACCATATAACTATTTTTTTGTGAAGTGCGTCCTTGTAACACAGTGGTTGTGCATCAGGAAGTCAGGATCCAAGTCCCACAAGCATTCAGAGTTGTGTAATAATATCTAAACAGGTTGATTAGAAAAATAAAGCATTCCATCCCTCAGGGTGACTTTGAATTGGTTTTAGGTTTTAAAACAAAACTCCATCCTGAGCTCAAATTTCCCACTGAAATGGAGTAAACTAATGTTCTCCCTTTCCTTGATGTATCAGTTGAGAAATCACAGGTTCTTAACTACAAGTCATTCTGCTGTAACGTGCATTTCATTAAAACAAATTCAGGGTAACACAATTGACAAATTAGGGACACGGTTTCTAAAGTGTGAACTTTTAAAACGTGTGTGCCTGTAACGCGATTACATCGGCAACACTAAGTACGGTTTCTAAAGCCCAATTTTTCTATAATGTGCGGTTGCCCAAGAAAGCAACCATCGCATTATAGAAGAACTACCAATACTACCAAAGAAAGCCTTCATTCACTGGTCAATATACACATTGAGTCCTACAGTCGCACACACTAAAAGATCAACTTATTGGCAACTTTGTGAACCTCGTCTCAAGAACAGCTTCTTCACGCTATCAGGCTTTTGAACAGACCTCTCATATTAGAGTTGATCTTTCTCTGCACTTTCTCTGTAGCTGTACACTATATTCTGCATTCTGTTCTATTGCCCCAATGTACTTATGTAAGTTATAATGCATTTGTGTGTGCTAAAACCCACATATTTAAAATAGAGGACCCTTTTTTTTGGAGAGAACAGGAATTTATAGATACATTACACTTTTTCCAAAAGACAAAAGGGGTCATGAAGACAGTCAATCTCTGCTGCATCTCCATGATAACACACTGACCAATCAGAATCTCTCTGTCCTGAGGATTAAGATCGACAGTGAACCCTTCTTGCTGCATCTCCACAGTAATGATGGCCTAACTGATCAGCACGCTCATATTGTAGCTGGAAATGTGTTGCTGGAAAAGCGCAACAGGTCAGGCAGCATCCAGGGAACAGGAGAATCGACGTTTCGGGCATAAGCCCTTCTTCAGGAAGGGCTTATGCCCGAAACGTCGATTCTCCTGTTCCCTGGATGCTGCCTGACCTGCTGCGCTTTTCCAGCAACACATTTCCAGCTCTGATCTCCAGCATCTGCAGACCTCACTTTCTCCACGCTCATATTGTATGAAACACTGCTTCTTTGTTCAAGTAGGTTTCCTGTGTGCTAGTTCTGATGAGCGCAACTTCTAGTCTTTTTGCAATGCTAAGTATTTTTTGAAAGGTTGAAGAAGCTTTCTTTTAGTTCTAATTAAATTGGTTTTCTATGACCAAATTACTTTGGATAACTGAAGATTTGAATAACTGAACATTGGCAATGGTTTATTGGAGGGGAGAGTGCTGTGAGGAGCAAAAGGATTGTAGTCATGGTGATGGTGGTGATAACAGCTGTGAGTAGCGGGAGCCATTTGCAATCTGTGGAGCTACAGGAAAACACTTGGTTGCCCAAGGCTCTTCAATTCCTTCAAAAAAACATAGATTCATAACTTGGAGTAAGTCACTGATGAGAAATAGTCAGTGGAGTATGCTAGGAATCTGGTCAGATATCAAACTTTAATATCAAGGTAGCTCAGGCCTGGTTTAGGAGCCTACAAGAAACACTGAAAACTGGTTGAAAGCATAGAATAGAAAAAGTTCCAAAACTGGCTCTTTTGCCGATTTCCATCATTCTTTTCATTTTGGTCCCAAGGCAAGTTCTAAGTTAACTTGAAAAGTCTGTTTGATCTTTAGACTTGCTTTATAGTTGCGAAGGGACTGCTGCTACTCTCTTCAATGTTCAGACTGTGGTATTAGGAGTCCAAATCATAGAAGGTGCTGGGGGCAGCCAGCTCTTCATTGACCTAAAAAATCATGCTTTTTAAAAACTGTGACAGCCTGGGGTTTAACCTGCTCCATTTTAACAACCCACCAGCCAGACTGAAGTTAAAAATACTCAAAAAATTCAATACAATCCGAAAAAATATTAGCTGAAAATGTGTTGCTGGAAAAGCGCAGCAGGTCCATCCTCACTTTCTCCTCGACTGATCTCCAGCATCTGCAGTCCTCACTTTCTCCCCGAAAAAATATTATTCAAACATTTTTATCAAAATTGTATACAATGAATTAACAGTGAAAGAGGAGTTTTGAGTGACAGGCTTCCATTATATCCGGGAAGTTGGAGACAATGAGACCATCAATACTGAAACAAGTACAAGAACAATGTAAATCAGGATATTGGTGCTTGTGAATATGGAGTCACGATCTGGTTTTACCTCCCATCTCCAAGCTTTTGGTTCAGGTGAGATAAGGAGGTTTTTCCTCTACTTTTTAAATTTAGATTAACAAAGATCTTCATTACGGAAAAAGACTCTTCGGCCCATTGAATCTAAGCCAGTCAAAAACAGCACCTAACTATTCTCATCCCATGTTTGAACTCATTTAACTGACTTTAGTAATAGAGAAACAACATTAACCAAACAGCTAAGGCAAGCTACTTCATTTCAGTAATAACTATTAACACTTCTGCCAATTTATTGCATTAAGGCTACAGGTCGAACTGCAGCTTTTCAGTTCAGTAAATTCTACAAGATTAAAATTCTTCGTATATTTCACAAGTACCACGAAACATAAATTTGCATTGGTGTAGTGAGAACATTGCAGATAAATTGTTAAATGCTGAGAAAACTCACTTTTGTGGATTAAGATGTATAACAACAGAGCTCTATTTAAATTGGTCTGTTTACATGAACAGAAGAATAATATTTAGAATCAGAGAATTAAAAACTTTTCATTTCCTAAGGCTATCGTGCCTCACTACAGACAACATCTTAAAGATTGGACGTTTTTGAATTCACTCAAGAAAATGCCTGAGATCTCAAATTCTAACAACTTCACTTCACTGGTTTGTAAGGAATTTTAGCTTTCCTATAATTTATTCAAGCTGATTATTTCCGACCTGTTCACATTTCCTTCCCAGAGTAGTTGGAAGGAAAGAATTAATGCGTTCTTCAAATTGACTTGTTTAGTGAGCTAGCACACTGCAACTAGTCAAATCCCATATCATTGCAAAAGTGAGAAAACCACAAACAATTATGTGACAGAGGCTGCAGATGTGATGGTGTTTTCAAAGATATTATGGAGTTCTGTTACACCATGTGACAGTCTATACTGGGAAGTGCTGTCTTTTGTAGTGCAGTACAGTACCCTTTACTATAAAGCTCCAAACAACATCATATCTGTAACTAATTATATCTGCAATTATAAAAGATTGAATCCAAAGAGGTGTAAAGTTGCAACATTTATTACAGAAATTACACTTTTACAAGTCGGTTCTTTTAATTCATGGACATCCAGCTCCCTACGAATGAGAACGGAGGTACAATGTCCATCTTCAGTTTTCTCTTTACATTAAGAGGTAATCTCACTGTTAGCACCATTTACACAAAGGCTGATTCCTCTTTTCAAAATGACCATGATATTGTGTTTAAACAGCAACTGGCAGCATCACTGGGGAAACTGTACGGCAAAAATAATGGAAATGAACAAAGATTGAATAACAATATTCATCATCTTTGGATGCTGCCAGTTTTACTCTGTGTGGATTACCCACATCCTGGGGTTGATCTCTATTCCCAGCCAGTAATCTCTCTCCCTACCCGAGATCAACACCACTCCATTAGAGACATCAAAAACAACAGGCATAAAAAAACAAAATGTGTTTTAAAAGGGGTAGCAAGAATGAGATTTCTCTTTTGAAATGGTACAAAACAATTGCTGAGTTTGTGGGGTACAGTTGCTCACCCATTATTCCTGTAATGTCATTACAATTCCCCTAAATGAACTGTAATCACTTATTTAAGTCTCTGCTCCAGGCCAGTACACTCGGGTTAAACAGCGGCAAGTAAAATTAAATGTGTGCATGGTGATTGTTGATCAGCATTAGTCATTTATTAATGAAATCTAGAGATCACTCTTACACCAACAAAAGCTTGAAGAGCATTCGAGAAATATTCCCATATACTCAGATTAAAATGTGATTCGCTGGTCTGGCTGATTTTTTTTTTTAAACCTACAAACTACCACGCAAGATAAATAGATTACACAATCAAAACAATACCTCACAGGGCAGTAAAAACAGCACGCGAAAGGCAGATGGGGCATATGTTTGCAAACGCAGACTGCTGCAGCTTTCACTCATCCCAGCAGCAAGTCATTCAATGCTAAAGGTCTGCACCCTAACCTGCCTCTTTTTATACGCAATAAAGCAGAAGCACAAGGTGCTTAGAAAGAGATCTAAAACTTTACATCTGGCTTCACAGTTCATCAAACTGAATGAAAATGTGTGTGAAAATTACTAATAATTTATTAATTGTGTCTATTAATACACATTCAGAGTTAGCTTTCAATGACCGAGTTCTATGTTCATATGCTCTTTATTTATATCATTTGACTCCAGAACTGTATCATGTTGTAACAGGCAGAGATATTCACAGTAAGCAACTAAGACCACTGGCACATCACAGATAATGCTGCCAAGACATCTCAGTCAGTACTTGTGGAAGCAAAAGGCTGCGTGGGCCTCAGATCCAGCTTTTATGTTGCTGCAGAAACTGAAATACTGCTGGAATTGCAGCAGTGAAAAACACGAGCGCCAGTCTCCTTAACCACAGTTAACATCACTATGCTGATCACATTCAGTGGTGGAAAGAGAATGCTGCTTTATCAAAAACCTCCCACAAGCCTGAATAAAAGAGGGATTGTTTACAGTGAATCAAATCGAATAACCAGTTCGATCTGTTTCAGTAGAGACTGGAGGCAGGACGAAAAGAAAACCTGTTTTGCAACATTGCTGTATACCCCGGAGAATAGAAGGCCCTTTTCTTTTGACATTTGTATCTACTCAACAATTTCATGGGGTGCACAGAGCTGAAACATGGGAAAAGCAACCATATCTTTGTCAGCAATATTTATGCATCTTGGCTAAATACCACCAAATTAATAAAGCACACATTAAAATAGGATAACTGTTAAAATTGGACAAAATGTCAAGACTTCCCACTGTATGAATTGCTCACATTAAATGAAAAATACAATGACACAACCTAGAAAGTCAATCTTCTGTTCTTTGAAGAATTCACCACCAATAATTAACACCAACCTCAGTGTTGCTTTTCCTTAGCCTTAAGGTCATTCACAAGCCAATGAAGATTTAAATGCCCTTAAACATTATTTTGGCTGCAAGTAATGGACTGCCTGCTTTTTTTCTGCCCTGTGTTAACATAATCAAGAAGAAAAAATTATGACAAAAATGACAGGCCTAGCTTAAATTACATAAATGCAGTCAGTACTTAACATCAAAAGGAAAGCTGGTGTGAACAGTTCCACAGTCTTTTGAGGGCGGGCGGGCGGGCGGGCTCTCTCTTTCTCTCTGAATTGGCATCCACAGGTGCCATCTCACAGCAGGTACTGTCAGAATTCAGCAATGCTGAATAACGGGATGGAGGCAGAGCCAGGGCTCTGATGTGAAGCTGGCCTTTAAGTACCTTTCACATCATCAAGTGTCTTCTGCGGTGCAGTGCAAGATGGTCTGAGCGGGAAAAACTCCGGTCACAGTCCGTGCATTTGAAAGGCTTAACGCCCGTGTGCTTGCGAAAATGCCTCGTCAGCTCGTCAGAACGTGCAAACTTCCATGTACAGCCTTCCCAAGTGCATCTGTAGGGTTTCTCTCCTAGAAAAGCAGAATAAAATGTTAAATGCTGCAAAATTTTCACAAATAGTACTCCAAGATTATACAGTACCTTTCACTCATTTCACAGGAACAGAGAAATTGTTCTTATAAAAAGGACAAAGAAAATGTATGTCTAATGGTGTTGTTAAAATTGATCGGTACCAATTACCTATTCTATTTCCTTTTGTATGGAATCAATGTTTATACATTTTATACAAAATCTTACTACTGAATGCATTTATCATCTGTACAACTAGAAGCCTTCCAGTAAAGTCTTTACACGAGTCTCAGCTTTCTCATGGACTCTGCAGTATAAGTGCATGTAGGTCACAATTTTCCAAGATATATCAGTGCCAGTCACTGTAATGTTGGATTATTTTTCTTTAGATTGGAGTACTTTTCGTTCACTTTCTTAAGGAATTATAAAAGGCAAAAGGTATAGATTTCACAAAGTTCAAACAAAAAGAAATTGATAGTTTTGGATTGACATTTATTGCAGGTCTTGTTTTGTATTCTTTAAAAATGACAATGAAGAGGATTGAAAGAAAAGACATATACCCAAGTGCAAACTTGTTGATTCAGTGGTCAATTTAGTTCTACTTTTTGATATTTAGTGTCCTACATAAAAGTAAATGTGTCTTTTTAATTACAGATCACAACTTCATTCCAGAATTCATTAAATACTATTATACAAAGCTTAATGTTAAATGCTTCCTTGCTAAAAGTGTATTGGATTTACCCACTCAGCTGACCGGGAATTAAGTAAGTGTGTGTTGTGTCACAAAACCTAGGACGGTTGAGGCTCAAGCACATGGAACAATGATGGAAAAATCAGCTTAGCATTAGATTTTTGTAGA
This sequence comes from Chiloscyllium plagiosum, assembly GCF_004010195.1. Classification (NCBI taxonomy): domain Eukaryota; kingdom Metazoa; phylum Chordata; class Chondrichthyes; order Orectolobiformes; family Hemiscylliidae; genus Chiloscyllium; species Chiloscyllium plagiosum. The sequence continues at coordinate 31,948,401 of NC_057724.1, read as the reverse complement.
GCAGGAAAGATTCCCTGAGTGGTTAAAATAATGGAGGGGACCAGCAAAGGAATTCTTACTCTTATTTTCGTCAGTAAAGGAATGGGTGCGGTATAATTGACTAAAGCAGGAAACCTGAATTCTGCAGAACCAATTGAACTTAGTGTCATGTTCAAACAGACCCCATTTTGACTGTTGCAAAAGGCTTTAACCTACTTGTGAGAGTTAGAAATTAGTAGACTGGATGTAAATGCGATAGTGGTGTAAATAAGGTTTGATTAATGTCATGATCTGAAGTTTTCAATCCCCTGCTTTTCAAACTTGGAGAGGAAATTAAACTGTTAAAAAGAACACAATCTGCTTAGCTGGGAGTGGGTGGGTGGTATGAGGGACATGAACTGGCTTGGAAGTGGTGAAACACTTCAACTGCAAAGGAACAATAATGCAAGAATAAAGGAATGCAAACTTGACACACACATTTGAATATCAGCAATTTAATAAAGTATCAAGAGTTAGGTTTTTATTTTAATTTTGTGATCTCCTTTAGGAATGGAATTAAAGAATAAAAAATCAATAGCAGTCTACAGCATAAATCTGTTCAAAGGAGATCACAGAATGATTAATTGGGCTGCACAACTTTAAAAGTGGAAATCTTTTCAATTACTTAATCATGAAGGAAAACCTTATTACTGAAAGGATTGAATGCAGAAACTAAGGCCCCAGGTCTATTGGTGAATACTGTACTTGCTATTCTAAATAAGACAGGAGTGCAGTAAACAGCAACTTTACTCAGTCAGTCAAGGAACAACATGACTCAATTATAGAGTTGTGGCTGTTTTAAAAAGCACTGAATAGGAACCCTGCTTTAACGAGATGATCTAATGTCCCTCATGATTTTCACCCTTCCCACAGAAAAATCAACAAAACCAAATTAGGAACAAACTGCGTAGGTGGAACCTGGCTTACTATTATGCAAATCTCAGTACCTTTCACTGGCATATCAATGCTGCTTTGTGAAAATATGCAAACTATTCCACATAACCGAGCACCTTTGCATAGTCTGGGCATAACAAAAGAATTTGAATTTCAGCTTTTCCTGCTGTTCTCAGACCTGCACAGGAGACATTCTAAAAATGTTCTACTATCTAAACTCTTCACTGCTTCATGACAGATTTATTCAGGTTTTGCTTCAAAATTAAACATCACTAACAAACTTTATCAGCTTCTTATAAGGAGTTCAAGCTGGTCTAACATACATTTATGGGAACAAAACTGAACTCATACAATGATCATCTAGGAGAAAGTGAGGACTGCAGAGGCTGGAGATCAGAGCTGAAAAATGTGTTGCTGGAAAAGCGCAGCAGGTCAGGCAGCATCCAAGGAACAGGAGAATCGACGTTTCGGGCATGAGCCCTTCTTCAGGAATCCTGAAGAAGGGCTTATGCCCAAAACGTCGATTCTCCTGCTCCTTGGACGCTGCCTGACCTGCTGTGCTTTTCCAGCAACACATTTTTCAGCTCATACGATGATCATCAAATGAATCTGACATGAATGGGTTGCAGGAAAGAGAGGTACCAGCAAACCCCTCATGGTGATTAAGTACTTTACTAGTTCAGTTTCATTTCTGTAAAATATATTCCCAATGAATTGTCTAAACACAGCTTTTTTTAAAAAAAAGTAGTTTCATCTAGATTAATTTTAAATGACCAGCTTAAACAATCAAACTGCTTGATCTGACTCAGATTACTACCTACCACAAACCCCAACTGCCAGCTCTGCACCTTAGTAAGATCTTAAACAAATAAAGGCTTTTATAAAGAATGTGTACTGTCACCATACTCCAAAACCAATCTACAATCATTGTCTGTCAGTTTTATCGGACTGACGTTCACTTGATCCATTTAATATCCAGAAATTATTTTTACTGGAACAGAGTTTTACAGCATAATGTGACTGACAAGGTCATGGCTGTTCACTTGATGGCTGTGTGGATGTAAGAAGAGTGTGGTGTAGCATTGAGACACAGGGACCAGAAGATTCTGGGTATGTCTTTGAGTCTGTTGATCTCTGTCAGGGTAATGGTAAGGATTGCGGTTTGCTTCGATGACTTCAGATTAATTTAGGCAGTGGGGAAAAGTAATATGAAATTCGTAGGATTCTGACTTTTTTTTGGAAAGAATCCTGCTGGAACTGAACATTTGCTCATCAGTTGTGAACGTAACCAAACCTAGCTGTGAAAACCCATTTAATCAGGGTTTAAATATATTTATTTCAGTCTCTGCCAGAGTTGAAATAATTTGCAGCTTTTTAGTACCAGTGATAAATATATCTGGACAGTGATAGTGCCCCTATCTTTGGGTCAGGGGACCTGGATTCAAGTCCCACCTGTCCCAGAGGTGTGTAATAACATCTCTGAACAAATTGATTAGACAATTTTGTTTTAAAAAAACCCTCTATCCCAACCAGATTCCATAATGGAGAATGAGCAAGACACTTGTTAGATTGCCCAGTTAACTGGCAACCATAGATCTCAATCCATCTCCAGGGCCATTATGCGCTGGCCAACTGAAGATGGGAGGAGTTGATGCAAGGATGGAAAAGGAGAGAGCTGGCTACTCCCTTGTGGATGAGGGGATTTGTCCAGTTCATATCAAGGACAATTCCCTAAGATCAATCCCATATATTGTGCTTCCCAGGGGTCTTGGGGTGCAGCTACCTGTTTCTTTGCAGTTTGCATCACACATTTATAGGGTGGTTAAAAAGGCCTTTGGCATGCTTGCCTTCATTACTCAGTCCTTTGAGTATAGAAGTGAGGTTGTACAGGACATTCTTCTGGAATACTGGGTCCAGTTCTGGTCACCCAGTTATAGGAAGGATATTATCAAGCTGGAGAGGGTTCAGAAGAAATTTACCAGGATGTTGCCGGGTATGGAAGGTTTGATGTATAAAGAAAGGCTGGATAGGCTGGGACTTTTTCACTGGAGTGCAGGAGGTTGACAGCCGATCTGATACAAGTTTATAAAATGAGAGGTACAGATAGAGTTAATGGTAGTTGTCTTTTCCCTAGGATGGAAGATTTCAAGGCGAGGGAGCACTTTTCTATGGTGAAAGGAGAGAGATTTAAAAAAGACCCGAGGCATATTCTTTAGACAGAGGGTGGTTCGCATGTGGAATGAACTTCCTGAGGAAGTGGTGGACGTGGGCACAGTTACAACATTTAAAAACATTTAGATAGATAGATGAATAGGAAAGGTTTGGAGGGATATGAGCCAGAAGCAGGCAGCGGTGTTTTTGTTTTCTCTTCACAGAAAGAGCAGGAGCAGCAGGGGGAAGTGACGAAGACCAGAGGGGCAGCCAGGAAGGAAAGCAGGGAGTATAAATACTCACCCTTCGACGCCAACGGTCATTTTGAGTGCGAGCAGCAGCAGAGTGTAAAGGAACCCAGAAGGCTACAGCTAAGGTGAGACAGTTTGTTTTAAAATTACTTACCTGTAGCGGGCAGTGGTGTTTTTTTTTCTCTTCAGAGAGAGAGCGGGAGCAGCAGGGGGAAGTGACGAAGACCAGAGGGGCAGCCGGGTAGGTTTTTTCCCTATGAAAGCGCGCAGAAGAACCCAAGGCACTACAGAGGTAGTGCCTCCCACCCGCCCTCCTCCTCTAACCTAATAATAAGACTCTTTGTGATAAGTAGGTAAGTGCTGCATTTTGCTTGTTCTATTCTTTAGACCCAGTTTTTTTTAAAAAAAGTTACTTTTAGAGGGATGGCAGTGAAGGCAGTGCAATGTTCCTCTTGCAACATGTTTGAGGTGAGGGATGCCATCGCCCTCCCTGCTGATTACACTTGCAGGAAGTGCACCCATCTCCAACTCCTCCAAGACCGTGTTAGGGAACTGGAGCTGGAGTTGGATGAACTTAGGATCTTTCAGGAGGCAGAGGGGGTCATAGATCGGAGCTTTAGGGATGTAGTAACTCCAAAGATTGCAGACAGATGGGTGACAGTGAGGGGGACTGGGAGGAAGCAGCCAGTGCAGGGACCCCCTGGGCCGTTCCCCTCAAGAACAAGTATACCGTTTTGGATACTTGTGGGGGGGGAACGACTTACCAGGGGTAAGTAATGGGGCTTAAGCCTCTGGCACAGAGCCTGTCCCCGTTGTTGAG
>NC_057724.1:31922947-31940677 GCF_004010195.1 Chiloscyllium plagiosum | reverse complement strand
GGTAGGTATAGGACAGATGTTGGGGGTAGGTTCTTTACTCAGCGAGTCGTGAGTTCATGGAATGCCCTGCCAGTAGCAGTGGTGGACTCTCCCTCTTTATGGGCATTTAAGCGGGCATTGGATAGGCATATGGAGGATAGTGGGCTAGTGTAGGTTCGGTGGGCTTGGATCGGCGCAACATCGAGGGCCAAAGGGCCTGTACTGCGCTGTATTCTTCTACGTTCTATGTTCTATAAGCAGGGAGGTGGGACTAGTTTAGTTTGGGAATATATTCGGCATAGACTGGTTGGACTGAAGGGTTTGTTTCTATGCCGTATGACACTATATACCAGCTCTGGATACACTTCCCTACACTGAGCCAGTGTCACCACAATACATTTAAACTTGATACAAATCAGTGCACACTTAAATCTCAGAGAAGCCTGTTAAACAAAACATTTACTCTATATGCTCTGAAGAAAACGAAAGCAGGATTTTCTCAATTTGGATTCCAAATATTCCAACAAAGAAAGACAATCAGTAAGTAGCACATGGACGTAATTATCCAGAACAAATTTAACATCCTCTCAGCGACCTTGAACTAATGCAGAATACTAATTTTCTAAATGTAAAGTCTCATATTCGAATAAGTGAACTGACAGCACACCATTAAGTTCACATCAGTTTCAAAAAATCCATTTAATGCTGGCTCTAGGTGCAGTTTTTACTCCTTACTGTCAGCTTTAACTCTTTTGATCTTCTAGCAATATAACATTTCTTGAAATTGGTTAGGAAGGGAGCTCCAGGATGTTGATCACCTGAAAGTGAAGGACTAGTGACTCAGTTACACTGCAGGATGGTATATGGCTTGGAGTGGAACTTGCAGCTGGTGCACTTACAGGCATCTGCTACCCATTGTCTGTCTAGGTAGTCGAGGTCTCCTAAGGTTTGGAAGATGCTGTTGAAGGAACCTTGGCAAATTGTTGCCATGTATACTGTATATCATACACTCTGCAACCACTGTACTTTAGGGTGGTAATGGTAAATGGGGTACTGACACGTCAGACCATTTTGTCCTGGATGGTGTCAATGACTTTGAAAAGTTTTGCAGCTTCACTCATTCAGACAAATGCAAAGTATTCCATTACACTCCCGACTAGTGCTTTTCCGCGACGGACTCCGTGAAGGTGCAGGTTAATCACACCCCACAGAATACCTCATCTCCAACCTGATTTTGGTCCAGATTGCTTTCTGTTCAATGGCAACTCCCTAGGACGTTGACAGTGGGGAATTCAGCAATTGTAATGCCATTGTATGTCAAGGTGAGAATCAGAGTGGATTGTCTCCTATTGGAGATGGTCATTGCCAGGCATTTGTAGAACAAATATTAAACGTTTCAGCCCAATCCTGTATTTTATTCAAGTCTTACTGCATATTGACACAGACTGCTTCAACATCTGAGTCGCTGCAAATGCTGCTGAACATTGCACAATCAATAAACATCCCCACTTCTGACTTTTTGATGGGGGGAAGCAGTTGAAGATGGCTTGCCCTAAGATGCTAACCTGAGGAAAGGGCTCTTGTGGTGCAGTACTAGCGTCCCAACTTTGAACCAGAAGGCCCAGGTTCAGATCCCATCTATTCCAGCAGCACAGCAGAAACAAATTGATTAAAAATATCTACCCTGACCAACTCGTTTGCTGATGCTCCGAGACTGAAGTGATTAGTCTCCAACAAACACAACTATCTTCCTTTGTGCTGCTTATGATTCTAACCATGAAGATATTCCCCCTTGATTCTGCATTGACTTTAGTGCTGTTAGGGCTCCTTGTTACTATATCTGGTCAAATGTTGGCTTGATGCCAAGGTCAGCTCTTTTGTCCAAGCTTGTATCTTAATCACAGAGTTGTTGCAGTGCAGACGAAGGCCATTCAATCCATCATGTCTGCACTGGCTCTCTGAATAGACATAATGACTTAAAATGCAACTCTCCTGCCTTTCTTCACAACTCTGAATATTGTGTGAAAAAGTATTTTCTCACATCACATTTGTTTCTTTTGCAAATTCCCTTGTGTTAGTGTACTTTCATTCTCAAGGGGACAGCTATTGCCTGTCTTAGCTGTAATAATTTCTCACTCTCTCCAACCATTCAAGTTCAACAATCCAATGGCACTCCTCAGAGTTCACAGTGAAGCTGAGATTTTTCTGCTGACAACGCACAGCTCTTCTGCATAATTCAAAAGGAACATCTTGAATACTTCACCTAATTTGCATCTTACAGAAAAGAAAATTGGCAAGTGATGGATTCAAACCCAGACACCTGGCAACCCAGACATGAGATTAGATCAAGTTGAAACTTGCAGAAGGAATCGCTTGTTGGTATCTACTGACTGGGGTAAACATCTTCTTCCTACACTGACTGAGGTAGTTGAAGCAACACAGTGATTTCAATCAAAACCAGCTTCTACATGATACTTTCACATGGAAAGAGGTCCAAAATTTGGGACACAATCTCTTAGAAATAGAGGGAGGAGCCTTGATCTTAATTATTTGACTTAATTTTGATTTTATTGTCATGTTTACCCAAGTACAGGGAAAAGGTGCCATCTTAGGTACTTAGTGCCTAAGTACAGAATCTCAAGAATAAGTTAGAAAGAAAGAACAAAGTTAATATTTAAACATTACAGTAATTATAGTATAGCTTAAAACATAAGAAATAATGTTAAAAGTTTCACATTGCAGACTTTTAGTTTTAAGTAGAAAATAAAGAAATAAAGCCAAAAGTTCAAACATTACACAATCTTCCTTAAGTGCTTAGCCACAGTCAGACCGCACTTTGAGGAATCACCCCAAGAATGGAAGTCCATACTGAGGCCAGGCCGAGAGCCACATATCCCTGAAAGACCACCAAGCCAGGCCGAGAGACCCAAGTCGTTAATAGCTGTATCTACATTATCTTTTGCCTGTATCATGACGGTCCAGAGAGACTGGCTGAAAGCAGACGCATCAATACTTTTATTTGAAGACTTGGAGTTTCAATATTTTCTAATCAACCTGTTCAGAGATATTATTACACATCTCGTGAGCAGGTGCAACTTGAACCCAGGCCTTCTATCTCAGAGGTAGGGAAACTGTGACCATGCCAAAACCACCCTAGACTTGCAGGCATATAGAATTTTTCAACGTCGTCAAACATTAGAAGTGCTTTAATGGAAATAAAAGTACTTTAATGGTAGTGTAGTTACTGTGGGAATTTAGGAAACACAGCAAGCAATAAGGTGCACTGCAAAATTTCACAAACAGGAATGTGGTGATTACATAATCTGTTTTTGTGACAATGGTTGAGCAACTAAAACTAGCTATGGCACTGGGTAAAAGAGCAGTGTTCTGTTGTCCACTCCTCCCTATGTAAATGAGGCTAATGTACTGGGATTTCTATGAGCAGACAGATAAGGTGATGCTCCCCCTGAACTGCTGACGAGCACCTTCTGCCCAACCCAGGACCCACTAGTGGAAGCACAATTGAAACACAAGCAGCTTCTTGGTACTGGGCTGCAGGATATAAAGGAGACATTGTGGTGGAGAGTAGCTGAGCATATTGATGTTACCTCCTTCACGCACTAGAGCACCAAATAAAAATAGAAAATGCTGGAAAAACTCAGCAAGTCTAGCAGCATCTGTGGAGAGAGAGAAAGAGTTAATTTTTCAGGACGAAATTCACTATTCTTTGGCACATAATTGCCGTACAGATATATTTAGGCAAGTGCAGATTTGATTAGTCATACAGCATGGAAACAGATCTTTTGACCCAACTAATCCACATCACATTTCTGAACTAAATTAGTCCCACTTGCCTGCGTTTGACTCCTATCCCTCACAGTTCAGTGCAGAGCAATAAGGTCCAATATTTGCACATTATTCTGTCACTGCAAATTACTTTGTGAATGGAAAACTGAAATATTCAAAAAAACACTCCTGAAAATACATTTGAATTTTTTTTTAAAAACTATTATATTACTCAATATATTTTCAATGTCTCCAACAAGACAGATGGCATGTCAATGGAATGAAAGCAGGACATATTGGAAAGGCTCAGCAAGTCAGACAACTTGTGTGGAGGGGAACAGAGTTATCGTTTAATGAACCTCTGTGTGTAATTGAAAGCGGGTGGTGAACTGTGATGAAAGTACTAGTAAAGGTATAAGAACTTGTACAGCATTTTTGATTGTTGATAATCTCATATAGTTGGACTATGACAGAGGTGACACAAGGAAGTGCACCATACTAAATATGCCATCATTGCTTGACTTGTGAACAATCACTGCATCCACCACTTCTTCCTGCCCAGAGCCCATCACAGAGGGCTAATATTGGTCTAGGTTAAGTATGCAGCCTGCACCATGGAGTGAAATACCCAGTTAATGTCAGGACATGACCGTAGGAGTTGACTCAATTAAACAAATTTGCAGATAAATGGCTGCCAACTTCTTGTTGATGGACAGTCAAATGATCTGTCATTTTTCAAAATGGCTGCATGTCAGAATGAGGATGGGAAATTGACCCACACTGGCTGGTGCTCCAAATCACAGCCCTACCCAACTCCAATCTGGACCTTGACTGGAAACCCAGTTTAGTTTAATTAGCAAATATCCTGACAAAGCAGATGTTAGTTTGTGAGACAGTGAGCTTAACAATGGATGAAGCAGAAGCTACTGAGCATGACGATCTATCAGTCATAATAAAAGATGAAAGACATTCCACTTGGCATTATACAAGGAGCTTATGGACTAGGTCTCACTGGCCTGATCCTCAAAAGAGCAATGCAACTGGAATGACTACAGGCAGTGTTTCTACATGTGTTGCGAAAACACAGGAAATACTCAGCAAGTAGCACTCTCACCTCTCAGTTAGCAAGACTTCGGTTCAATTCCCACCCTTTTGAGCATTAAATTATCTTGGCAGCAGTCTTTTACCAGGAGATAAATCATCTTCCAGTTGACTGCAGACAGACAACATGGAAGCCAAAGGCAGAAGAAGAGCTTATAAAGAGGTGATTCAGTCCAAGGTTATTCAGTTAATCACCAATCAGAATGCAGAACAATCTTTTGAAGTGTAAAACAAAGATGCAGTTTTAATAAGTAATATTATAGACATCATACTGAACTAACTGGACTAACACATGGGCTTGATCCAATGAGTGATAAGGTGGAAGGTAGGAAAGTGGACATGAGGAATGTCAGCTCAGCCATGACCCAATTGAATGGTGCAACAGGCTCAAGGGGCCAAATGGCCTACATCTGTTTCTATTTCTTATAGTTTTATGCAGTGGTTTTCTGATTCAACTCAGACCCAAAGAATGAACTGGTTTACACCCAGGCACTGCAGCGGCTTACCATAGATGGCAATTTTCCCACCTCCTCTCGGCCAGGGTCTTGCTGTGGTCAACATACTCAAAAGGACAAGAAAATGATTTACAATGGTGAATAAGCAGCACACAAATAACCACGTAAAGTGCATTACCTTCCCACCAATGATATTCCTCCAGATACATTACTTCTATGTCACTTAGTTGAACATCCAGACTGACAAGATATTTCAAACGTGGGATGCTGAAAAGCACAGCAGGTCAGACAGCATCTGAGGAACAGTAAAATTGACATTTTGGGCAAAAGCTTTCCATCAGGAAACCTTTTGCCCGAAACGCTGATTTTCCTGCTCCTCGGATGCTGCCTGACCTGCTGTGCTTTTCCAGCACCACACTCTAATCTCTAGCATCTGCAGTACTCACTTTTGCCTAAGACATTTCAAAAGTCTGGTCTTTGCCAAACAACAACGTCATTAATTCGAACAATCAAACCGATTTGAATAAAATAGCCTGGATTCGGCACTTTGGGAGCTGCATCTACCTGTATGGATCCTTCGGTGGGCCTTTAAGTGAGAACTCTTTGTATAGACTTTGTTACAGCCCTCAAAGTCGCACTGGTGGACACGCCTCCTCTTGGGATCAGGTGACTCTGATCTCGGCAGCCGCCGTATTCCATGCATGTTCTGTGCACTGAGAAGGAGCAAAGGATGTCATGTTAGGAGTGTAAAAATGTGATTTTAAAAAAAAACTATTTTAAAATCTCTATTTCAAAAACATATCCAGTACTTATAGTGGCATTTTTTTTATTTCTTGCTAATTCAAGTTGGCTTTCAGAGGACCAAGAGTCATCGAGATGTACAGCACGGAAACACACCCTTCGCTCCAACTCACACACCCTTCGCTCCAACTCGTCCACGCCAACCAGATATCCCAACCTAATCTCGTCCCACTTGCCAGCACCCGGCCCATATCCCTTCAAACCCTTCCTATTCCAGATGCCTTTTAAATGTTGCAATTGTACCAGCCTCCACCACATCCTCTGCCAGCTCATTCCATACACTTACCACCCTCCGCGTGAAAGAGTTGCCCCTTAGGTCTCTTTTATATCTTTCCCCTCTTACCCCAAACCTGTCTCCTCTAATTCTGGACTCCCCCACCCCAGGAAGTAGACTTTGTCTATTTAACCTATCCATGCCCCTCATGATTTTATAAACTTCACTAAGGTCACCCCTCAGCCTCCAACACTTCAAGGAAAACAGCCCCAGTCTATTCAGCCTCTCCCTATAGCTCAAATCCTCCAACCCTGGCAACATCCTTGGAATCTTTTCTGAATCCAGAAGGTTTCACAACATTTTTCCAAGAGGAGGGAGACCAGAATTGCAAGCAATATTCCAACAGTGGCCTAACCAATGTTGTGTACTGCCACAACATGACCTTCCAACTCCTGTACTCCAGACTCTGACCAATAAAGGGAAGCATACCAAATACCTTCTTTGCTATCCTATCTACTTGTGACTCTACTTTCAAGGAGCTATGAACTTGTACTCCAAGGTCTCTGTTCAGCAAAATTCCCAAGGACTTAATGGTAAAGTGGATAAGTCCTGTTCAGATTTGATTTCCCAAAAATGCAGCACCTCACATTTAACTAAATTAAACTCCATTGGATCAAGATCCTGTTGTAATCTGAGGTAACCTCCTTCACTGTTCACTACACCTCCAATTTTGGAGTCATCTGCAAACTTACTAACTGTACCTCTTATGCTCGCATCCAAATCATTTATATAAATGGTGGAAAGTAGTGGACCCAGCACCGACCATTGTGGCACTCCACTGGTCACAGGCCTCCAGTTTGAAAAACAACTCTCCACCACCACCTTCTGTCTTTTACCACCTTTGGGCCAGTTCTGTATCCACATGGCTAGTTCCCCTGTATTCCATGAGATCTAACCTTGCTAACCAGTCTCCCATGGGGATCCTTGTTGAATGCCTTCATATAGATCACACCACCGCTCTGCCCTCATCAATCCTCTCTGTTACTTCTTCAAAAAACTCAATCAAGTTTGTGAGACATAACTTCCCACACACAAAGCTATGTTGACTATCCCTAATTAGTCCTTGCCTTTCCAAATACATGTACATCCTGTCCCTCAGAATTCCCTCCAACAACTTGCCCACCACTGACGTCAGGCTCACTGGTCTATAGTTCACTTACTTGTCCTTACCATCTTTCTTAAATAGTGGCACCATGTTAGTCAACCTCCAATTTTCCAGCACCTCACCTGTGACTATTGATGATACAAAACATCTCAGCAAGAGTCCCAGCAATCACTCTCCTACCTTCCCACAAATTTCTAGGGTCCACTTGATCAGGTCCTGGGGATTAGTCCACTTTTATGTGTTTCAAGACATCCAACACTTCCTCCTCTGTAATATGGACATTGTTCACGATGTCACCATCTATTTCCCTACATTCTATATCTTTCATGTCCTTCTCCACAGTAAACACTGATGCAAAATACTTGTTTAGTATCTCCCCCATCTCCTGCAACTCCACATAAAGGCTGCCTTGATCACTGAGGGGCCCTATTCTCTTCCTAATTATCCTTTGTCCTTAATGTATTTGTAAAAACCCTTTGGATTCTCCTTAAACCTATTTGCCAGAACTATCTCATGTCCTCTTTTTGCCCTCCTGATTTCCCTCTTAAGTATACTCCTACTTCGTTTATACTCTAAGGATTCACTCGATCTATCCTGTCTATACCTGACATGTGCTTCCTTCTTCTTCTTAACCAAATGCTCAACTTCTCTAGTCATCCAGCATTCCCTATACCTACCAGCCTTTCCTTTCACCCTAACAGGAATATACCGTCTCTGGACTCTCATTATTTCATTACTGAAGGCTTCCCATTTTCAACTCTTCTCTTTACCTGCAAACATCTGCCCCAATCAGATTTTGAAAGTTCTTGCTCAATACCTTCAAAATTAGCCTTCCTCAAAATTTAGAACTTCAACTTTTAGATCTGGTCTATCTTTTTCCATCACTATTTTAGAACTAATAGAATTATTGTCGCTGGCCCCAAAGTGCTCCCCCACTGACACCTCAGTCACCTGCCCTGCCTTATTTCCCAAGAGTAGGTCAAGTTTTGCACCTTCTCTAGTAGGTATATCCAAATACTGAATTCACAATTTTTCTTGTACGCACTTAATAAATTTCTCTCCATCTAAACCCTTAACACTATAGCAGTCCCAGTCTATGTTTGGAAAGTTAAAATCCTCCACCATAACCACCCTAAGCACCCTATTATTCTTACAGGTAACTGAGATCTCCGTACAAATTTGTTTCTCAATTTCCTGCTGACTATTAGGGGGTTTATAATATAACTGCAATAAGGCGATCACCTTTTCCTTATTTCTCAGTTCTACCCAAATAAGTTCCCTGGATGTATACTTCCGGGAATATCCTCCATCAGGACAGGTGTAATGCTATCCCTTATCAAAAAGGCCATTCCCTCTTCTCTTGCCTCCCTTTCTGTCCTTCCTGTAGTATTTGTATCCTGGAACATTAAGCTGCCAGTCCTGTCCATCTCTGAGCCATGTTTCTGTAATTGCTGTGATATCGCAGTCCCATTTCCTAACCATGCCCTGAGTTTACCTGCCTTCCCTGTTAAGCCTTTTGCATTGAAATAAATGTAGTTTAATTTATCAGTCCTGTGTTGTTCTCTGCTTGGTCCCTGCCTGCCCTGACTTGCTTCTGTTCTCAACTGTATCAGTCCCAGATTGATCGTCCCACCTCCCCCCACAACACACCTTACTACTTTAAATCTTCCTGAGCAGCTCTAGCAAATCTCCCTGCCAGTATATTAGCCCCCTTCCAATTTAGGTGTAATCGGTCCTTCTTGAACACGTCACTTCTACCAGAAGAGAGTCCAATGATCCAAAAATGTCAACCTCTCAAACACCAGCTTCTCAGCCATGCATTCATCTGCTCTATCCTCTATTCCTACCCTTACTAGCTCATAGCACCGGGAGTAATCCAGATATTATTGCTCTCGAGGATCTCCTTGTTAAATTCCACCTAACTCTCTATATTCTCTCTTCAGAATCTCATCCTTTGCCCTTCCTATGTCATTGATCCCAATGTGTACAATGGCCTCCTGCTGGGCCCTCTCCTCGAGAGTATTCTGCACCCTCTCTGAGATATCTTTGATCCTGGCACCAAGGAAGCAACACACCATTCTGATTTTTCGCTGCTGGCCACAGAAACATCTGTCTGTACCTCGGACTGGAGAGTTCCCTGACACAATCAATCTCTTGGAACCCAGCGTACCCCTCATTGCATTAGAGCCAGTCTCAATACCAGAAACATGGCTGTTCATGCTACATTCCCCTGAGAATCCATCACTCCCTACATTTTCCAAAACGGCATACTTGTTTGAAATGGGGATAGCCACAAAAGACTCCTGCACCACCTGCCTATCTATCTTACCTTTCCTGAGTCAAGCCATCTATGTGACTGTAACTGTGACTTTTCTCCCTTCCTATAACTGCCATCCATCACACCCCCCTTGCTCTTGTAAATTCCTCATCGCCTCTGTCTTTCCAACCATTCCATTTGATTTGACAGGATTCACAACCAACGGCAGATATAATCCTCAGTAACATGTAAACTCTCTCTAAACTCCCACATCCAACAAGAATAGCATATCACTCTCCTAAAGGCCACTTTTGCTTGTTCCAACCTACAGACCCAGAAAATAGCCCTGTCTTATTCCTCTACAAAACACTGCTCCAGGCTAACTTAATACTTATGGCATATATTTTGAAGTTTAATCACGACAAATATCTCAAATAAAACATATAATCAAGAAAGAACCCACGCTACTTACTATTATAGATTTACAGCAAGGCTATAACTATCCACTTATCTGTTTCTGTTCTGTGACCTCTCCCAAACAGGTGCCTCCAAGATTAGTTGTGAATTTCACTGTTAATTGTCCTAGACGCACTCTGATGTCCAGCGATACAAGAATTCAACAGCAAAGGCAGTAACTGTGCAGGTTCACTACTGTGTCAGTTAGCAGTGTGGGTTTCTCTACCTCACTTTCTCCTCCTCCCCCCACCACTGCACTGACCTGACCTGACCATGCGTTGCTTTGTCTGTCCCTCTCCCTTTTAAAAGTACCACTGTTTTGACTTTTTTTCTCTCCAAAGTTCCAAAACAATGCAACAGCACATAAAACAGTAATTGCTGCTCCTGGAATTTGAGGAAATCCCCTCCAACATCTAAAATACCTCAAGTAAGAAGCAGCCTATTACAGCTAGAAATTTTTCCCACCCCCCCATCTTGGATTTACCCAGAATCCCCAAGAGAATGCCTTCATTATGTCTTCAAAATCTCATTTGAGCTGGTTCATTAAATGAAATCGGAAATGTGATTGATTTCCTTCACTCTGACAGCTACCTGAAGGATCGCTTCTGTTTCTGAAGAACAAGCAGAAAGTTTGCTTTGGTTTCCGCTTGGTTATACATGGCTGCAGTTGTGCACACATTCCTCAGAGTGGCAATGCTGGAACAGATCTGACTATCCATAGACTGATATTGCCACCAACAGCAACATAACAGTAAGACACCTTGCAGTTACAGAGTTAGCAAAATGGTTACAAAAAATTATATAAAAATAAATATCAATGTTAACAACCTAGGTAAATTAAAAACGTCTGAAGATCATGGTTTTATCAGTGCAGCTTTCTTTTTCTCTTTTGATATTCAATTTCTCCTGCACCTCAAGACTATTTAGAGTTAATAGACTCTTTTTTTCAACTCAATTAGCTTCCCAGCAAGTATCCCACTTTATTGCTTGATTGTTCGGTAAGTATACTCATACCAAGAAGTAAACCTAGAAAAATCTAGAAAAGCTGGCAAAAAAAACTAGGAAAAGATACAATCCCAAACAGGCCTTTAAAAAAGTTATGATATAGGAGAACAGTGAATTGGTAAATGGGTGTAAAAGCAAAGTAATTCAGATGCTGGAGATTAATAAAAATAGAATTTGCTGGAGAAAACATGGATCTGGGATCATCTCTAGAGAGGGTAACTGAGCCAATGTTTCAAGTCCAAAAATGACACTACTTTGGAACTGAAGGGGGGGCTGGAAGAAAGGATTTTATGCTATTGGCAAAGGGGGAGGAGGATTAGGTGAAACAGAATGTAAACGTACCTGCAGCAAAAGACAGAGGATGTTAATGCACTGGAGATTTAGATGCAGGACAGATGCTATTGGTAGGTGTCAATAACAAAAAAAGGTCAGCTCTACTGATAGCAAACCAACACAAAGAAGACACTAGGGAAGGGAAGGAAAGGAGTATAATCAAAATGGAGGACAGCGACCATGGTCTGAAGTTGTTGAAGTCAAATGTTGAGTCCTGAAAGCTATGAAGTGTTTAAATGGAAAATTAATTGCAGTTCTTCCAAATTGCATTGCAGTTTCTGGGAGCAGGCTTTTGACAGAAACATTACCATGAGGGCATGATTGTGTATTAAAATAGCAAGTAGCTGGAAGGTTAGGATCATTCTTACAGAATGGAAGTGCTCCACAATGTAGTCACCCAGTCTATGTTTAGTCTCACCAATGTAAATGAAACCACAATGTGAGCAGCAAATGCTGTAGGTTGAAAGAAGCACAATAGATTACTTATTCTCCTGACAAGGTGGAGTTGGGACCTTTGACAGTGAGGAGGGAGGAGGTCAAAGGACAAGCGTTGCACCTACTGTGTTTGCAATGTGTATGACATTAGATTTGTCAGTTAACCCGCATGTAATTCATTAATGAAAAGGGGAGATTTGAAGGAACAAGGTTGATTTTCTACAAGAGAATGAGACAATACATTCAGTCGTTTGATATTTTAATTGGTGTAATTACCAAAACGTTGGAATTTGTACTGAGCATTGAGAGCACGGATGGAAAGGATTCCATTACATTAAAAACTATGATAAAACTGCTGCTCTGGGGAATTAATTATTTTTCCTTTAAGCTTTTAAAAGATATTTCTAGCTGTAGCTGCAAATGATCTATTGCTGGAGGGGTATAAAAAAAAGTTATTTTCTAAAACTACACCCAATTAACAAACGGTGGATTTAAATCAAATTTAATCTCATTAAATTTTAGATCATTTTCATTGCAGTTTTAGGCACCAGATTTAACTTTGAAAATTTTCTTCAAATTGTTGCTTCTCAAAACTCAAGACATTTCTCAAAGTCTTGGAGATTTTACAGCCTTTGCATTCAAAGCTTAGGTTAACATTAAACAGGTAGAGTGCATCCTTTACAAAAGACAAGGATCTGATGTTATGATTGAAGGCAAAGTGAGATTTAATTTGCAGAAGATCATTAACATCCATGTTCCCAAACTCCTTGCTTCTCATCTCTCTCCTCTCTTATCCAATAAACGTCAATCTTACTTTCCCGTTTAACTCCCAACCCAGTTCCCAACATTCAAAATGGATGTTTCTAGTTTCTCCCCTCTGGTTCCAATTTAGTAAGAGAAAAATCAAATACCGCATTTTGTTCTAGTTTACTTGACAATTCATCATGGCTGCAGCTTCTTCCAAAAAGTTCGTCCAAAGGGACAGGAACAAACACTTATTCCAACACATGCAACTCACCTCCTAACCCCCTCCATAAAGGGCTTCCCTTAATCTTTGCCACTTCTCCTCTGCCCACCTCAGCCACACCACCACTAAGACCACTGTAGTCAGACTTTCTTCCAACACTGTGGCCAAATCCCTACATACTGGTGGTGGTGAGCACCATGTGCAAAAATTCTGGATTCGCCCATGAACACGTGGCTAGAGTCTATGAAGCGGGCAATCAGCAGGAAGAAACTTGATTTTGGGGAGGGACTTATCAACACATTATCAGAAGAATTATGTTGCCTGAAAACATCCAGAATGAATGGTCAACATGTTTACAATTACTAGATTTTAACCAAATCCAATTCCTGTAATCAGTTATAAATATGATATGCTGGGAAGCAAAACAACCCATCTTAGTCTATCTTCCAAATTTTGGTCTTCCCTCCCTCGCCTAAGTTTATATTAGACGTGCAGCCAATTGGTCAGGAGCCTGAGTCCACTGCGTTCCCAATTCTCATTTCTATCTTTCTTATTAATTTTCCATTCTTGGCATTTTACTAGGCTTGTGAACTCCTAACTCTATCTTTTTCAACTAACCAGTCATTAGACCAGGATATAAAACAGTCAGCCAAACTGATCCAATTGGTTTCTCACTGGATAGCTTAGGTTAAAATTAAAATATTTGTTTTAATGATTTCCTTCTGCGATTAGTAAAGACAGGTAGTTTGAGCCTCTGACCAAACTTCCTGCTATTTAACCCCTAAAGCTAAATGCAAAGCTCTTTCAGAGAAAATGCAGAGTAGAACTACAGTGACCATTTAATCATGTGGATAGACATCAGACCAGAGTAGAGTGGAACATATTTTGATCTACAAGTGCACATAGCAGGCTCTCTCTCAAAACAAAGGCCTTGTGCAAGCTAACATAGATAACCTTCCTCCAAAATCCAGACCACAGGATTAGTTAGTTGCTTCAGGAACAGAAAAAAAGATAAACAATGAGATAGCGGTGCCAAATCAAATATCTGACCTGCCAAATCCCAGATTTTGATTGCAGCTTTCATAAATAGATCAGGATATTAGCGAGTTTTGAGAAGATCTGTAGCTCAGGTTGAGGTTCTGGATGTAGATTTGATCGCTGAGCTGGAAGGTTCGTTTTCAGACATTTTGTCACCATCAATGAGCCTCCAGAAGAAACTCAGGTGGCATGGCCCGCTTTCTATTTGCGTGTTTAAGTTTCCTTGGGTTGGTGATGCCATTTCCTGTGATGTCATTCCCTGTTTTTTTCTCAGGGAGTGGTAAATGGGATCCAAGTCAATGTGTTTGTTGATAGCATTCTAGTTGGAATGCCATGCTTCAAGGAATTCTCATGCGTATCTGTGTTTGGCTTGTCCCAGTCGAAGTGGTGTCCTTCCTCATCTGTATGTAAAGATACTAGTGAGAGTGGGTCATGTCTTTTGGTGGCTAGTTTTCTGTCTGTTTGTCCAATGTAGTGTTTGTTACAGTTCTTGCAAGGTATTTTGTAAATGACATTTTTTCTTTTTGTCTGCATAGGGTCTTTCAAGTTCATTAGCTTCTGTTTTAGTGTGTTGGTGGACTACCATGATGCCAAGGGATCTGAGTAGTCTGGCAGTCATTTCCGAGATGTCTTTGATGTAGGAGAGAGTGGCTAGGATTTCTGGATGTGTTTTTTCTGCATGTTTGGGTTTGTTGCTGAGAAATCGATAGACTGTGTTCATTGGGTACCTGTTCTTTTTGAATACACTGTATTGGTGATTTTCCTCTGATCTGTGTAGTGCCTCGTTGAAATAATGTTCTAATGTAGTTTTGTTTGTGGGTGTTGGGATGATTGCTTCTGTAGTTCAATATTTGGTCAGCATGTGCTGTTTTCCTGGAGATGCTGGTTTGAAGTTCCCCATTGGCTGATCACTCTACTGTGACATCTAGGAATGGCAGTTTATTGTTGTTTTCCTCCTCTTTAGTGAATTTTATGCCAGTAAGGGTATTATTGATGGTCTTGAAGATTTTCTTTAAATTGTTTTGTTTATGATGACTAAGGTGTCATCCACGTAGCAGACCCAAAGTTTGGACTGAATGGTTGGCAGAGCTGTTTGTTCGAGTCCCTGCATTATTGCCACTGCTAAGAAACCTGATATCGGAGATCCCATGGGTGTATCGTTGGTTTGTCTGTCGGTTTTGTTGTTAAAGGTGAAATGGGTGGTAAGCCATAAATAGAAAGCGGGCCATGCCACCAGCACTTCATCCAGAGGCTCACTGAAGACGTTACCAGTATGGTGATGAAATGTCTGAAAACGAACCTTCCAGCTCAGCAAGCAAACCTATATCCAGATCAGGATGCGTGTGTAAAAGTTAGATATACAAACTAGAGCTTTCAAGCTAAAACAGCAACTTCAATCTTGTTAATACTTCTATAATCCTTTTTGATAGCACTTGCATTGTACTCAGATGCCTTCTCAGTTCTGTAGATAAAGAGCATGATCAGAAGTTCAGAATCTTAAATTGATCCACCTGTAATGGGAAAGTATTCTCGACTAATGCATTAGAAGTATTGGAATAATAATTGTAAGCATTTCCCTACCATTTTGGAGAGTCACAGTCACTCCTCTATACAGGCATGTATACAAGTACATCCACCTGGAATGATACATTCCATTTCTTCATCACTAGTTGCTGCTGTAGCACAAAGTCACCTCTATCCTCACCCACCTGTACAAATGCTGTCCCATTTGACCTTAACTATGTCTAATTTAAATGTCAAAAGTGAACTATTGTACAAGGATTCCAAAATAATCCATTTCTTGTTGGCAACTGTGATTAATATCTATGCTCTGACTTTAAAAGCAATCTGCTCAGCAAGAACAAAACCAATAAATTTTGAAAAGGGGCTGCGTGAAAGTTGCTACATTCTTGGCCTCACCATTTCAACCTGCAGGGTTCAGGTAGTAAGGGTGTTTCCACCTGTGGGCAGAATTAAGATGTGGAAGTCACACAGCCTGTTGGACATCACTGCCATTGATTTAATTTGAAAGCATGGGAGAGACTGCACAGTGCTACCTGTATAACCTAACAGAAGGAAGCAGAAGAGATCAAGGTGTGCGTCAGTTTTAAAACTGCTTTTGAGAATTCCTTGTGAGCCAGCTTTGGTCTCCAAAACCCAGGAGTTAAAACAGACTGTGTTGAGCAAAGGAGTCCACAATAGCCAGGTTGAAATTCAGGGTTTTGAAAGCAGTTACAAAAACAAGCAATTTCAGACTTTTAGTCAACAGTGTTTTCTATCTTCGACACAAAGAGGTCCATAAGAAACAGAAGCAAGCAAAGCCCACTTCACCCACGAACTTGGTTGCACCATTCAACTGCTGATTTGGCCTAAATACCACTTTCCCGCCTCTCCGGCAAAACCCTCAACTAACTCATCAATTGAACATGTCTCACTCGAACTTTAATACATTAAATGATCAAGTTTCCACTGCTTGCTGGGGGCAGAGAATTTCATATGCTGACAATCTCTCAAAATAAATTCCTCTTTATTTACATTATAAATGGGGAACACTTTTTAAATATAAAAAAGAAGACCCCTCTACTTTTAGATTTCTCCCGTGGAAGGAAACATCAGTCTTGTTGTGCCCCTTCAGAATGTTCGGTTTCAATAAGATCACCTCTTAATCTTCGAAACTCCAAACCCTGGAAACTGCTTAGTCTTTCCTCAGAAGAGAATCCCTTCACTTCAGGAATCAGTCAATGAACCTTCTTTGAACTGCTTCTAATGCGTCTCCCTCCTTAAGTAGGAAGGCCAAACAAAAATGTGCACATGGAACTGCAGGTTCAATCTCACCAATGGTGTGTACAGCTAAAGCAAGATATCCCTATAGTTTACTACACTTCCCTTGCATAAAATTCAATATTCCATTTGTCTCCTTAATTGCCTGTTGTATCTGAATGCCAACATTCTGTGCAACATGCATAAGGATATCCAGATCCTTCTATACTGCAGCATCTCTCCATTTAAATAATATCCTACTTTACAAATCTTCATGCCAAAGTGGACAACCTCACACCATTATACTCAATCAGCCTGTCATAATCTATACACTAATTCTGTGTATCCTCTTCACACTCACTTACTTTTGTTTTGGTATCAGCAGCAAATTTAGCTACATATAATTCGCCCCTTCATCTAATTTAATAATATGGCTCATAAATAACTGGAGGTCTCAGAACTGATCCCTGCAGCCAGTAGTTACGGATTTCCAAACTGCAGATAAACCATTTATTCCACTTATAGTGATCTACAGTGTACATCCAGTCAGGAGGCCTATTCCTACTGGTGACTTCTTTCCTTCGTGATTTCTGATCTCCACTTAAAAAGACTCAATGTTTCATTCTTCTGAGCCAAGATCACTTGTTTCTACTGTACTCATGGAAATGTGTTGCTGGAAAAGCGCAGCAGGTCAGGCAGCATCTAGGGAACAGGAGAATCGACGTTTCGGGCATTAGCCCTTCTTCAGGAATGAGGAAAGTTGGTCCAGCAGGCTAAGATAAAAGATAGGGAGGAGGGACCTGGGGGAGGGGCGTCGGAAATGTGATAGGTGGAAAGAGGTCAAGGTGAGGGTGATAGGTCAGACTGGGGTGGGGGCGGAGAGGTCGGGAAGAAGATTGCAGGTTAGGAAGGCGATGCTGGACTCGATGGGTTTGACTGAGGCATCTTCCGCCCAGGAACCCTCCAACCCCAAGGGAT
>NC_057724.1:31909608-31922541 GCF_004010195.1 Chiloscyllium plagiosum | reverse complement strand
GGGTAATGCCCGAAACGTCGATTCTCCTGTTCCCTAGATGCTGCCTGACCTGCTGCGCTTTTCCAGCAACACATTTCCATCTCTGATCTCCAGCATCTGCAGACCTCACTTTCTCCTCTACTGTACTCATCCCTTATTAACAAATCCAACCCACACTTTTTCTCTTCCTCCAGTTTTTCTGAAACATCAAATGCCTTTGAGTATTCAGGTCCCGCCATGATCATTTTGGTACCACATTCCTGTGAAGGTTACTGTATCATACTCATTCATTTCTGTGTGTTATCCAATCCATCCTGCTTGTTCTGAATGCTACAGAATTCTACATTTTTACCTGTTTTTTCCAACTCTGACCTTATTTGCTGATGCACTCTTATATTTGTATGCTTTGTCCCTCCCTTCCACACTCTGGTTGTCAACACCCAGGTCACTACACTGCTTCATTACCTTGCTTTTCTTGTTAAACGTTCCAACTATCCCTCACATGAGCCTTTACCATCACCTCACTGTTTTATTTAAAGCCCTCCCTACAACCTCAGTTATAGGGTTTGCCTGTACACCAATCCCAGCACAATTCAAGTGAAAGTAATCCCAAAGGTGTAGCTCTCACTCTCTCCAATTGCAAGAAATAAAAATAAATTGCTGGAGAAACTTAGGTATGGCAGCTCTTTGGAGAGAAAGCAAAATTAAAGTTTCAAGTTCAGTATCCCCACTTCAGAACAATAGGTTTCTGAAGAAGGGACACTTGTGTTGAAATGGCTGCTATGGATCACAGTGGGGTCGGCATTAATATCTGCAACATATAATCTGCCTTGCTATCTTCGTGGTGTTCAACTAATCAAGTTTCAAATTCAGAAATATCACTCAACTATTGCCCATTGTTATACCAAATAGATCAACTAGATATCTCAAACTGAATCTAATACTTATCTCTCCAGCCCTAGTTGAGCTACTGATCAGGTTTTAGGGGATTAAAATCTTAAAATCCACCGATCTCTTATCTGCTCACCAACTTAAAACCTTGAATACTGTCCAGCTCTCTAAGCAGTGGCTTTTCAGCATTCAGGCAGCAAAATGCAGAAATTGAGATAGAGAGATGTACTAGGAATTGCTTCCATAGAGGGCCCTCTACTTTTTGTCATTTACATAAATGATTTGGATGCGAGCATAAGATGTACAGTTGTAAGTTTGCAGATGACACCAAAATTGGAGATGCAGTGGACAGCGAAGAGGGTTACCTCAGATTACAACAGGATCTGGAGAAGTGGGCTGAGAAGCGGCAGATGGAGTTTAATTTCGATAAATGTGAGGTGCTGCATTTTGGGAAAGCAAATCTTAGCAGGACTTATACACTTTATGGTAAGGTCCTAGGGAGTGTTGCTGAACAAAGAGACCTTGGAGTACAGGTTCATAGCTCCTTGAAAGTGGAATCGCAGGTAGATAGGATAGTGAAGGTGGTGTTTGGTATGCTTTCCTTTATTGGTCAGAGTATTGAGTACAGGAGTTGGGAGGTCATGTTGCAGCTGTATAGAACATTGGTCAGGCCACTGTTGGAACATTGTGTGCAATTCTGGTCTCCTTCTTATCGGAAAGATGTTGTGAAACTTGAAAGGGTTCAGAAAATATTTACAAGGATGTTGTCAGTGTTGGAGGATCAGAGCTACAGGGAGAGGCCGAACAGGCTGGGCCTGTTTTCCCTGGAGCATTGGAGGCTGAGGGGTGACCTTATAGAGGTTTACAAAATTATGAGGGGCATGAATAGGATAAATAGACAAAGTCTTTTCCTTGGGGTTAGGGAGTCCAGAACTAGAGGCCACAGGTTTAGGGTGAGAGGGGAAAGATATAAAAGAGACCTAAGGGGCAACTATTTCACACAGAGGGTGGTATGTGTATGGAATGAGCTGCCAGAGGATGCGGTGGAAGCTGGTACAATTGCAACATTTAAGAGGCATTTGGATGGATATATGAATAGGAAGGGTTTGGAGGGATATGGGCCAGGTGCTGGTATGTGGGACTAGGTCGGGTTGGGATATATGGTCGGCATGGACGGGTTGGACCGAAGGGTCTGTTTCCGTGCTGTACATCTCTATGATTCTAAATAACCGTACTGTGTGAACATCTCCAAATAAAACATCCAAGGGAAGAGAAGAGGAGAAGAGAAGTAGAGGAAACAGCTGACTGTCCTTATGTGTGAGGGTAGGTCAGAGTACCTTGCCCAGGGTGAGGTCAAATGAATGGAGCCACCAGATTTACTTTTTAAAAAAAAAGCTTGGTGTTAAATCATTTTTTTCCCTCTACAGGTTCAAGACTTTGCTCCAGCCTAATTAAATGAAAGTACTCCAAGCAAGAGGCGAGGTGATGGCCCAACAGTGTTACCACCAGATCATTATTCCACATAATGTTCTGGGGACCCTGGCTCAAATTCTGCCATGGCAGATGCTGGAATTTGAACTCAATAAATATTTTGAATTAAAAAGATGACCGTGAATTGATTAATCAGAAAAACCCATCTGATTCGCTAATGTCACTCAGGGGAGAAAATTTCCTTCCTGACCTAGTCTGGCCTACATGTGACTCCAGACCAGTGATGTGGATGGATCTCAACTGTCTTCTAGGCAATTAGGAATGAATGAGTAATAACTGCTGACCTAGCTAGCAACACCCACATCCCGTGAAAGAATATTTTTAAAAAGCTCTTTACCAGAACTCTTCAATGATGGCCCTTTCCTTCCCCAAAGAGAGATTTTTCATTCCCAAACATTTGCAAAAACCACTGGAGATTCCAAAGTTGGTGTGCTTGTGCAGAACATTCGGACTCTGAACAAAGACAGCCATAAGGGACACTTTAATTAGTATTATATTATTCTATCCCATCTTTCGAGGCCAATCTAGTGAAACAGCAGGATGTTACATTAATGCTACAGCCTACCACAGTCCAACTTTGCAAGAGATTCGTTTCAGCTGGCATTGAGAGAGGAGCCACACTTATAATGTCATCATAAAGAAATTACTCATCAGCCTGATATAAAATCTTCATATGACAGGTGCCTTTGGCAAATAATTCTGACCCCACATGCAACAGCTTAAGAATATACGATGATTTCTATGATGATAGGACTAAATATAGATCCAACAAGATTCATCAGGACCAAAACAAAATGATCGATTTTTCTCCCATTGTTGTGGCAATACAAAACATCAAGCCAAAAATATTGGTTTCAGTTCAAAATTCCAGCCCAAGGCAAATTTCTCAAACTGAACGACCAGATAAAACTATGGTCATTTATAATCAATGAACAGAACATGCAGCCTCATGAGAGACTGCAGCTACTCCAGAACAATAAGAGTATGTGCTTATTCTCATTTTCTCTTTTCTCCTTTTACAGGAGTTCTTCTTAGATTCTCAGACACTTGAATTGACTGATGCAAAATAGATAAATGGACTGGCATGAAAGACAGAGAATGCAAATTAAAGAGTCCCTCTCGCTCACGTATATACACAGATGCACACACATACGCTCCTGTTTCAAGTCTATCTGTACCAGGCTAATCATATGACTGAAATATCATACCATAATTTAAAAGAAAAGTCCTTAAGACAAGTATCAAAGGATTTTATAACATGTATAAATTATTTGTTGAGTATTAAAGCAAAACTACCAGCAGAGGGCACCATTGGCAATTTTTTTCCCACTTGGTAAAATGCAATTATATTAGCTCTTGTCTTGTACAAGTCGCCAAACAGACTTAACCTCCTTATGAAGTAACTTGGCCAGCAGTCTGCTTCCTGCTGTTGCACTGCGTACAGCCTAAGCTGCACACAGACAGACATTTGCGTAACATGTTTACCCAGGAAAGCCATTTCAGTAGGGAGGGGTAAGCTAACATTAGGCCTTCCTCTTCCCTACTGGGTGTGCACAGTTGAAAACCTAAACCTGTTCTAGTTTTTGAGATCAAACCTTGTTTATCTGAATTTTTCCATAATGTTACAAACAACATAAGGAAAACTGCAAAAATCACATCTGCTCACTGCTACAATATCAAACATAGTTCCACCTGCATTCTGCAGGTAGTGAAATCATTAAAACAGAAGTTGGCTTACTAACTGACATGAAGAATTATTAATTAATGCTAAAATAGAAATAGATAAATGTAAATTGGTGCCGGGAAATCGAGGCGTAGTTCAAGAGATTGCCCTAAGTTAATGATAAAACTCTGATGAGCCCTTTCAATTGTGCTTTTATTGATTTTTTTTATTCCTTGATCAAACTATGGAACCCAGTCTACATGATATTTAACAGATGTATGTTTCTCACTCAATGGGTTGAGAAAGAGAGAGAGAAAGAGGGAGAAAGAGAGAAAAAAAGCATGTGAGTGTTGGAGGGTGGTGGGGTGGGGAGGGCGGGATATAGAGACTGGGGCTGTAGTGTGATGTGGCTTACTGAGCAAGCTTAGTGCTGAGAGACCTGGTGTGCAAAGAGGGTGTGGTGCACTGAGACATAATTGAAGCCTGCTGCACAGGGACAAGGCGTGGCAAGGAAGCACTGTGCACTGGGACGCAAAAA
The DNA here is from genome assembly GCF_004010195.1 of Chiloscyllium plagiosum. NCBI lineage: Eukaryota > Metazoa > Chordata > Chondrichthyes > Orectolobiformes > Hemiscylliidae > Chiloscyllium > Chiloscyllium plagiosum. The sequence goes on along the minus strand of NC_057724.1, from coordinate 31,917,979 downwards.
GCATCGCTTGAGTGCGGACTGACTACAGAAACTAAACAACAGATCCTAGTGAGTAAACAGCACATGATCATTACCCCAGTGGGTGGGTGATGTCACTGGAATGCTGAGGTGTCCACTTCTCTGCCAGGTTGTTTGTGAAATATGTAACACACATACAAACTTCAATATCACAGTTTTAACTCCTCAGGACCACAGAATAAAGGGAGCATGCATCACTGCCTTATCTGTTTTCATCTTTGGTATCGCTCTAGATGCGGTTGGTGAGCAATTTTACCTCAGAGCGAGATGGATGATGTCAGGAAGGCCTTCTTCACACAAAGATCATTGGAAAGTTGAAACGCTCCTTCTCACAAAAATGTTACTGAAGCTAGGTTACTCAAAACTTTCAAAATAATGATGAATGTTTCTGAGGCAAGGATGTCAAAGGAATACTGAGAGAAGGCTGGTAAATAGAGTTGAGGTACTGCCAATCTTGAACTGAAGGACAGAACATGCACAAGGAGTTAAATGACATGCTCTTCACCCTACCTTCCAAACTGAATGTTTCCTATATTCTCATTGTTCTCGGCAGTAATTCCTTTCATTTTCCCTCATCCTGTTTTTTTTGTGTGATTATTTCAGTTCCGTTTCATTCCAGGGGATTTTCATTTTCTGATATATTTTGTATTGTAGCCTTTCTTCTCAGGTTAGTTCTGGGCAACTGCACTGTACTATTTGGTTGGAAGAGTACGGAAACGTGCAATTACTATTATTGGACACATCCAAAGACCCTAACGAGGTTTGAGAAGATTTGTAGCTCATGGTTGAGTTTCTGGATGTAGGTTTGCTCGCTGAGCTGGGAGGTTCGTTTTCAGACATTTTATCACCATACTAGGTAACATCTTCAGCGAGCCTCCGAATGAAGCAACGGTGGTGTAGCCCACTTTCTATTTATATGTTCGAGTTTCCTAGGGTTTGTGATGTCATTTCCTGTGGTGACATAACTTCCTATGGTGATGTCATTTCCGGTTCTTTTTCTCAGGGGTGGTAAATGGGATCCAGGTCAATGTGTTTGTTGATAGAGTTCCAGTTGGAATGCCATGCTTCTAGGAATTCTCATGCGTGTCTCTGTTTGGCTTGTCCTAGGAATGGATGTGTTGTCCCAGTCGAAGTGGCGTCCTTCCTCATCTGTATGTAAGGATACTAGTGAGAGTGAATCATGTCGTTTTGACCCACTCAACATCACTCAAACATATAAATAGAAAGCGGGCTACACCACCAGTGCTTCATTCGGAGGCTCACTGAATATGTTACCTAGTATGGTGACAAAACATCTGAAAATGGACCTTCCTGCTTAGCAAGCAAACCTACACCCAGATCCAAAGACCCTGCTCATCTAAAAACCTTTAGGGCACAAAAGGTTAGGTGGGATTCAACTGCAGGGTTGTCTTTCTTCTCAAGATGACGACAACATAATGCAGAGCAGTGTGTTGCCTAATTACATTGGAAGCCAATGTGCAGTCACCAATCAGACGTTTCTATACAGATGTCTCAGGTCCTTATGGAGCAGTGATAATGTCCCTATCTCCAGGTTAGAGGGGTCAAGTCCCTGCCTCAGACATGTGTCACAACATATCTGAACTGGTTAATTAAATGTAACTCCACTGATGTCTTGTGATCTTCTCTCACTGAAAAGTCACATGGATAATCAGGATCACCTCCTGTGTTTCTACACTCCTTCCAGGTCTGACCAGCCTATCACAAGAATGAAGAACTTTTATTTGTTGAAGTTAGAGGGCTACTGTCATTCATTGAACTCGATCCTAGTGTGAATCAGCATCTTCAAAGGCAGCTACAGAAGGGAAGCTGATTAGTGATAGTGGAGGGAAGGGACAGGAAAAATGACAATTGAGAAGATATAGAAAAATATGTTTCTTACAAACTAAAGAGGTCAAACAATTAAACTGCAACATTAATGAAGGCCAACAATTTTGCTTGACGACAGCCTCATACTTATTTCATTAATAAAATGGATTTTGTTCAAACAGAGGCTTAATAATCACACTGTAGTAATGCTACATTCATGTGTTGCCAAGACAACAGCCATTTGAGATTCAGTACTCTATATTTAGTACTTTTTAAATAATGTGCTCAGATTCAGACATTGTGATTCTGCATTAGTCCATGGCCAATAAGAAAGCCTGTACTAGTACTTTGGCTGGAGCTTTCAAATCTTTCTTTTAATTATTTAGTAAATTGTGGACAGCACTGACAAAAACAGTGTCTATTGCCCATCCCTAAATACCCTTCATAAGGTGGTGATGTGTTACCTTCTTGAACAACTGCAATTCTTGGGGCAATCCTTTGATTCTGACGGAGAGTCAATGGACTCGAAATGTTAACTTTGCTTTCTCCTCCCGGATGTCTCCAAACCTGCTGAGTTTCACCAGTAATTTGAATTTTTGGTTCGGATTTTCAACATCCTCAGTTCTTTTTTCATAATGTAATCTGTGGGGTCTTGGCGCAGCCACAGAACATGTTAGGAACATTCAGGAGAATGGACTGTTGGTGATGGGGACGGAACTGATAAGTGGTGGCATTCCCATGAGTCTACTGCCCTTGTTGTTCTTTATTATGTTTTTATTTTCAAGTATGCTCCCATCGTCCTGTGCATTTTGCATTACCTGCAATAACCTCAAGCATTTGGATCTTAATTCTACTAATTAATAGTAGGACTCCAGCCTCTATTCTGCAGTGTAACCATTCCTTCTCGCCTTGGCATTAATAGCCACGTGGGTGCCTGGTTGGAATGGAGCAGATGCCAGTTTAGCACACACATTCATAAAACCTCAACTTTATTTATTTTCTTATTGTCCTAGGCACTCAAAATGAGTTGACCAGGAGTTCATGCAATTGAAGTCTTCTGCATGTTAATTTGAAGATTAAATAGTCAAGAGAAGACCATAAAAGGTGGCAAACTGTACACCTCACGAGGTAATAGCATTAGTTCATTGGTTTGTGATTTGATCCCTCTACTGTGTGCAGATGGTTGATCTAAGCAGTGGAGCAACAATTGTTGTGCTGTTCTTTGGCTAAGAACTGGGAGGGCTTTTTATACAAGTCCCACAGGATCAGTAATACGATCAGTAAAGCTGTACTGACAATCTCTCAGCAATGTAACTACTGCTAGCACCAATACACAGGTTATTAAAGGTGCAGCTCAGCATCTAGGCAACATCAATCTAAAGTTATAATTTATATATGTAAATAACAATTCAGACAAGTAAACAATTTTGTAGTGTGAAGTTAATGGAGTCTGTTAGATCACATGTCTATAACAGTACAGTTTTAAATGATTCTACGTTGCTTTTTCAATTTTTTTTACCCCTATTTTCTTCCCTCCTCATCTGGACGTGCTGTCTCTTTGCACAGGTATCGCACCTTCAGAGGCAGCTGCTCTCCAAGCTCCTCTGAAATATTCATGAAGCCTCTGCAGCTTATTTACCCGACTACAGAGTCATCGGAGATCAGCATTTCTCACTGACATCTGCACAGAGACTTACAGCAGGAGTTACTTTATAATATATGAGTCTGCTTTTTTCCCTTCCCCCATATCTAGGGATCCTGCAGTCAAAAGTAGTTTCCCATCAGATGCCCTGCTTTCAGTCAGCTAACTCATTGCCTGATGCAGGATTATATTTCCAACCTTTCTGATCTCCATCATGACTTTTTCCATTTTTATTATTTTCTTCCCTTTTCTGAATTCAATATTGAATGATGGTGCAGACTCAAAGGGCCACATGGCCTACTCCTACACCTGTTTTCTATGTTTCCCATGTCCACAGTTCCTTAGCATTGCCATTAGCTTCATGGATTACTTCACGTTTGAGATAGGAAATAGTGGACCTGGCCTTCGACAGTCCTCCTTACAACGAGCAAGTTCCTGGCCTCTGCTTTGTACATGACATCAACTGTGAACCAAGATCCCAGCATCAGGGAAGTCACAGGGGTACCAGAAAATTTGAGAAACATTGTCGACTGCAAACACATGGGTTACCCCTTCCATGACCGATATAAATGCAAGCAGAAAGCTACAACAAAATAGCTGCTCTCTCGTTTCTCTCCTTTGCTGCTTGCCTAAAACACTCACCCAAATGGATCGTCCAGCAGCTGGCTTGGGTCAATAGGCCACACCGAGTCCTCCCTGGGGAAAGGAAAGCAAGGAGCTCTGCTCAGTCACTCAAACCATTATCATGGCTTTCAACCTGAAGTGCACACAGCACAGTGTAGACAATCTGCCACCAAGGAACTCAAAAACAGCACATGCTTACACATGTTCTCAAAATGTTGTGCCTTATAAAAAGAAGCAAGTTGCATTTACAATGTATTTTATATTTATTGTGTTGTTGTGGTCTCACAAGGAGGCACTGGATTTGACCTGGTGAAAGAACCTGTTCCCCTCTCAGAAATTTCAGGTACAAACATAGCATAGTGCCCAACTTATGCAAAATATTAATTTAAGGCATAGGCTCGATAATGTGGAAATACAAATTCAACATGTCACACATCAGATAACTAGAGGTGAGCCCACGGCCAGTATTAACCACAAAGGCCAAAGTCGCTGGTGTGGTACGCAATCCTGGCAGTTAGGATTATGTAATAATTACAACAGCAAGTTAATAGGCAGCAACAGACAGTGACATTACTTACTCTCTCATCGACCCCGATAAATTGAGAATGGCAGAGCTGCTTTCATGAATACTATCGAAGGATATATTAGGGGAGTCATCGTCTTCCTCGCTATCAGTTTTAGTCTCCGTAGGGGACATAGGACTCTGATCAATTCGCACTGCAAAACAGAAAGCACAATGAAACAGAGTGTAACTGTACAGACTCTAAACAAATTTGCTGTATAGTTCATTGAAAACTGATAGCATGATCCATTTCACAACTACATGAATACATTTCCCAGGAACTCAAACTTGTGGAGTTTAGCATTTTTTTCAGTGTTGCTTTCTTCCTAAAATCTCAAAAACAAAAGATCTCCTCCTTTCTCCTGCTATTTTCACTCTTCGTCTGCAGCATAGTAAGAATGCCCATATAGCTTCCAACTTTCTTAGGAATGCTATTTCAGAGATAGAAGCATTATAAAAAATATTATTCTGCTGCTCAAGTGAAGAGGCATCTGAACTTTGAGATCCAATGACAGGTCAATTATTTCTCTGGGGATTGAAATTTCCCAAAGGCAGAAAGTCCAATAGGAAAATGGGAATGTCTGATTCTTTATAAAGTGCGATACCTGAAATGCAACATCAGGCAGGTAGTGGGCACACCACAAATAGAAAACTGACAGAGACAGACATATAGTTAGATAAAATTCAGAGCTGTAGCAGGAACATAATAGTTTACATCAACCAAGGTTTACTGATGAACCATCCTCCAAACAGCCCATATCCCTTTAAACTAAAAACAAAATTTTAATAAATTCTGCTTCAGGCAATCATTTTTTACGTTTAAAATAGAAGACACTTCTTGAAATCCTTGTGTATTCAGCTGGGCCTTAGTATTTATAAATACTGTCTCTTTATTTTTAACACCAAAGAGCCTACTGATAAGGAGGAGCACTCACAGAGCATGATGGTGTAAAAAGTACAGATGGTCACTGAATCCGGTCACTCAATAGATAGTCTCAACTCTGTGAGCTGAATCTCCTCCTCTCTTCAATAGCACTGTCAAAACTCCCTTCTTCTCGAATTGAGAAAATGTATCAGGTAATGTGATACGAATCCATACACGTTTGCAAATTCTGAGTTTTATATCTAATTTTCCACTGGTAAACGAATAGTAAGGACACTATAATTACACTTTATAGTTCCAGCTCTGAAGCTGACACAGTGAATCCCATTGGTTTTGAAACTGTGATCAAGGCATTTAAAGTGTGGACACTATACGATGTACTCTTGGATTCGAAAGAGGAGTCACTGGACCGGAAATGATAAGGTGATTTCTCTCCACAGATGCTGCCAAACCTGCTGAATTTTTCCATCAGTTTCTGATTTGCAGCATCTGCAGTTCTTTTGGTGTTTTTGTACAAAGTAATATTTATCTGGTAAATAGAGCATAATGGAAATCCATAAGACTATGATGAATCTTGTATCCTTGAATGTTGCGAAGATAGTGTACTGCTGCACAGAGCAGGATAGGAACAATTTCAGATGTGGGGTCGTACAATTAATTAAACTGTTCCTGAGCAGGAAGTGAAAGAAGTTGCTGGAATTCCAATCTCCACGATGGCACAACCATCAGATAAATCATGTGGATTTTCTGATTAATAAATAAATTTTTTAAAAGTCATTTTAGAATTACATCGAGTGAAAAAATATTCCCATTCTACTTCTGTCAGAGCTATCCAATTTGGTTACACATCTCAGTCTCTTCCCTGTGCAGTTAACCATGCAGGTAAGTCCTCTGTAAATTTGCTTTCGCAAATGTTCTACAAAATGTGCTCTGTACCTACTCAACAAGTGCTAAGGCATTTGGAGGTGGATTTTCTCTGGGATTCTTCCAATTATCCACCACAGCTTGAGACACAAATACCAGTGCAAACAAAACAATTAAAAATTAAAAAAAAGAGATTTAACAATGTTTTCAGTTGTGAATTGTGTAACGGTTTCAATTCTATGTAAAGTTATTCTTCCGACTATGTATTTGCCAAAGAGCAGTATGCTGCTGAGTAACAGAAATCGGATTATCATTGATGACATGTAATTCAGCCCGTCACATCGCGCTGGCTTCAAGACAGTGCTTCTGACAGGGTTTAGCTGTTAGACACTGCAATGATGTACGTTGTTTCAAGGTACTCTGGTGTAGCTGGTGTACGACAAATGTGAAAACTCAGGAAGGGAAGTCAGTTCATTCTCCACATGAGGAAAATGCAGCTTGACATTAACCCTCTCTTACACAGATCATTTTTATTTTTGAAAAACATGCTCAATGTCCAAGCCTGCAGGATCAAGCATCAGGCAACAAAGATTAGAGAAGGAACATAACACTTAGGAGGTGTAGTAATTGTGAAACAGTCTTTTATCCATAAGTTGTCATATATAAACCAGTACCATGTCCACATAACTTCCAACATCTAATCAATACACGTACAGGACACATAATCACCCTGAAAACTAGCCTCAATTGGTGTCATTTTAGATAAATATCTTGTAAAGAATTAAGATAAAATATCTTTATACGGTACTCTATTTCTCAAATAATCAAAGAGGAAATAGTGTTGAAAGGCAGTGACAGTGCAATCAGGCAACAACTGTTTTCATTTCCCCTTGTGAGGGACTGCCACATCTCTGCCAGTTTATCAGGCTAAGAACAAAAGCAAAACCTTTTGAAATGCCCACTTATTTATCTGAAGTAACATCGACTGCAGCATTACAATTGAAGTAATACATCACAGCACTGATAATTGTTACAACAACCTGGGTTCATACAGCATGTTAAATAAAATTTTTAAATCCTAAGATACTTCAAAAGGTGTGTTTACCAAACAAAATTTGACATTGAGTCCTAAGAAATACGGAGACAAATGACCAAAAGCTTAGTTAACAGTTAGATTTGAGACAGTATCTTAAAGAATAACAGTGAGAAAGAGCAAATATGGAACAAATCCCAGAGCTTAGGGCCCAAGTAGCTGAAAGACCCAAGCACCAAAGATTAAAATTGGAGATGCTGAGGGGACCAGAATTGGTGCAGCATAGATAGCTCAGAGGGTTGTGGAACTGGGCATATTTGCAACAGTAGGAAGGCAAAACCATACTAGAACATGAAACCAAAGACAAATGCTGCATTATGGCAATTATTCCAAACTTGATAGACATATATCCTTAAGATAGATGACATGTGATGTTCCAGTATAAAAGCACCCATCTTGCCTACAGTTTCTCTCTCTCTCTCTGCATTATGCAGTCAGTGTTGGAAGTGTACGTAACATACACTCAGCATATGCAGCACACAGCATATGCATGTGTACGTCTATGATATTGCAGCCTTGCAAATAGTTAGTGTCCTAAATCATTGTCAAAATATCTAACTGAAGGACAACCCAATATCTGTGGTACATGTTGAAGACTAACATCTAGAAAATCACAAACTCAATCATATTTATACTCTGACCAATAAAGGAAAGCATTCTAAATGCCTTCTTCACTATCCTATCTACCTGCAATTCCACTTTCAAGGAGCTATGAACCTGCACTCCAAGGTCTCTTTGTTCAGCAACACTCCCTAGGACCTTACCATTAAGTGTATAAGTCCTGCTAAGATTTGCTTTCCCAAAATGCAGCACCTCGCATTTATCTGAATTAAACTCCATCTGCCACTTCTCAGCCTA
>NC_057724.1:31897033-31907331 GCF_004010195.1 Chiloscyllium plagiosum | reverse complement strand
CCCCTCCTCTCTTGCCTCCCTTTCTATCCTTCCTGCAGCATTTGTATCCTGGAACATTCAGCTGCCAGTCCTGCCCATCCCTGAGCCATGTTTCCGTAATTGCTATGATATCCCACTCCCATGTTCCTAACCATGCCCTGAGTTCATCTGCCTTCCCTGTTAGGCCCCTTGCATTGAAATAAATGCTGTTTATTTTATTAGTCCTACCTTGTCCCTGCCTCTGACTCACTTCTGTTCTAAGCTGTACCCGTCTTAGATCGATCGCTTTCCTCACAGTTCATCTGCCTTCCCTGTTAGGCCCCTTGCATTGAAATAAATGCTGTTTATTTTATTAGTCCTACCTTGTCCCTGCCTCTGACTCACTTCTGTTCTAAGCTGTACCCGTCTTAGATCGATCGCTTTCCTCACTATTTTCCTGGGTCCCACCCCCCAACCTTGCTAGTTTAAATCCTTCCAAGCAGTTCTAGCAAATTTCCCTGCCAGTATATTAGTCCCCTTCCAATTTAGGTGCAATCCATCCTTCTTGTACAGGTCACTTCTACCCCAAAAGAGATTCCAATGATCCAAAAGTGTGAATCCTTCTCCCATACACCAGCTCCTCAGCCATGCATTCATCTGCTCTATCCTCCTATTCCTGCCCTCATTAGCTCGTAGCACTGGGGGTAATCCAGATATTATTACCCTTGAGGACCTCCTTTTTAAATCTCTGTAATCTCCCTTCAGATTCTCAATCTCTTCCTTCTAACGTCGTTGGTTCCAAATGTGGACAATGACCTCCTGCTGGCCCCTCTCCCCTGTGAGAACATTCTGCACCCTCTCTGAGACATCCTTGATCCTGGCACCAGGGAAACAACACACCATTTTGATTTTTCTCTGCTGGCCACAGAAACGACTGTCTGTACCTCTGACTACAGAATCCCTGAACACAACTGATCTCTTGGAAGCCGACGTACCACTCGTGGCATTAGAGCCAGTCTCAATACCAGGAACTTGGCTGTTTGTGCTATGTTCCCCTGAGAATCCATCACCCCCTACATTTTCCAAACCAGCATACCTGTTTAAAATGGGTATATTGAGTACAGGAGTTGGGAGGTCATGTTGCGGCTGTACAGTGGTTAGGCCACTGTTGGAATATTGCGTGCAATTCTGGTCTCCTTCCTATTGGAAAGATGTTGTGAAACTTGAAATGGTTCAGAAAAGATTTACAAGAATGTTGCCAGAGTTGGAGGATCTGAACTACAGGGACAGGCTGAACAGGCTGGGCCTGTTTTCCCTGGAGCATCGGAGGCTGAGGGGTGACTTTATAGAGGTTTACAAAATTATGAGGGGCATGGATGGATATCTGGTCGGCATGGACGGGTTGGACCGAAGGGTCTGTTTCCGTGCTGTACAGCTCTGTGACTCTATATTGGTAGTAAGTCATGGCAACTAGTTAGTGCCAACAGGTGGAAGCTGAAAGCTAAACAAAAAAAGTCATAACATTCTGAAAGTTGTGAAAAGTCTTTTTTTCCTAATAGACATCCAATCTGTCCAAGTTCACAGCTGATACATAAGACTAAAGACTACAAACCTATACTGAAGCACATAGAGACAAGGGGAGGTCTCCAGCTCTCTCCACCTCTCTCCACCTCTCTCCACCTCTCTCAAAGAATAAAAGCATAAGAGGCTAGTGGTGATCCAATTTAAACAAAACAGTTATTACAAGTGCTAAAAGGATCACCCTGGCCTATGTAAATCATTCATTGGAGAAAAAAAATTACATTAAAATGGCTTACCTGCGTCCAGATGGCGTTCAAGTCTATGATTCGCTTTTCCCAAAATGAGCACAAAACCTTCAAAAAAAACCTGCATCGCACTTTTTTTTTGACATAAATGCCATCTGTAGGCAAAATCATGCTAACACAAACCTGAAATTCGTAAAGGGGCAGCAGCATATATTTTAGAAAAGAGAACAAACAAAAACTTAGAAAAGCACTGTACTACAACAGATTCTTACATTGGCATTTTAAAGAGCAAACAGATGGAAAGGAAGCACAAAAGCATGTTGATGGAATGCCAATCACTGTCAGTTATTTGAGTTATTTCAAGGAAACAAAGTCGTAGATCAGTGGTCAGCTGACAAAGAATGCCAGGCAGCAGAACTCCTTCTTACATTGGGCACTTAGGGTTGAGGAGAATAAATTCTCCATTACATCTGCTGATAACCACAAATATCACTGATACCACTCTTCAGAAGAACAGCTTACTGTTTGAGGCAATCAATTAATTCATAGGCAGATGTTGATGCAAAGGTGCAGAATGTGATTCTGTTAAAGCTAATTTAGCTGAAAGGCTGATGGAAGTAGTCATGCTTCAACACCCATCAAATCTTTTTGGAAGACATTTCTGCACAAATACAAAGAAGAATCAATGCTGTGCTAAACAAAAGTTGGAATATGGAAGAAAAGTTACTGGCCAGTAGCTTCGGCAAGTGCTTAACTTTGGAACAATTACTGTAGCCATCAATGAGGATGACAGTCTCACCCAAGTCAGTGTACAGTATCAAAGAACATAACTTGAATATGTCAGAGGCTAAAAATATAGAAGAAATCCAATCAATCATTCACAGAAACTGAAGCTACAACACAATGGTCCAACAGTAGAGTGTGAAGAGGCTCAAGCAAGGAACACTGTGCCACCATGGGCGGCACGGTAGCACAGCAGTTAGCACTGCTGCCTCACAGCGCCAGAGACCCGGGTTCAATTCCCGCCTCAGGCGACTGACTGTCTGGAGTTTGCACATTCTCCCAGTGTCTGCGTGGGTTTCCTCTGGGTGCTCCGGTTTCCTCCCACAGTCCAAAAATGTGCAGGTCAGGTGAATTGGCCATGCTAAATTGCCCGTAGTGTTAGGTGCAGGGGTAAATGTAGGGGAATGGGTCTGGGTGGGTTGCGCTTCGGTGGGTCGGTGTGGACTTGTTGGACCGAAGGGACTGTTTCCACACTGTAAAGTAATCTAATCTAATCTAAAAAGACAAAGAAGCTTCAAACATTCTGTCCATGCCACATTTCAACAAAGCTAAACTAGTAACTGCATCCTTATTCAGACAGTACATGTGATCAATTGACATACTGTATAAATGTTATTAGAATAATTGAAGCCTTTACCCTGATCTAAGTGATATACCCTGAAAGGAATGAACCACAAGGTTGTTATGCCAAGATCGAGGCTGATGCAATTGCAAATATCATCCCTTTATGCATTACAGATGTACACAGAATTGGCACTGCATGGCGAAGTCCACACAAAATAAGCTGCTTCCAAAGAGTCCGATATAATTGTGAGGCAGTGGCAATATCACTGGACAATGAATGAGGGATTCAAGGTACCACAGTTCTGGGGACATGGGTTTGAAACAAACCGTACCAGATGGCGAAATTTAATTTCAATGAAAACCTGGAATTGAAAAGTTAGTTGAAGGCAGTGATGTAATCATTGATCATTATAAAAACCCATCTGGTTTAATAATGTTTAGGGAAGGAAATCTGTTGTTCCTATCTGGCCTGGCCAACATATGACTCCAAATCCACAGTAATGTGGTTGACTCTTGTGTCTCTGAAATGGCCTAGCAAGCCATTCAGCTCCAAGGCTTGGAGATGGGCTATAAATGTTGGGCTTGCCAGCAAAGCCCACTTCCCACAAACAAATTAAAAAGAAATCCCATACATAGCCGTTATTTGTCATAACTGCTAGATTCTCGAAACAGATGTGAAACAAATTTGTATAATAGAAACAGATTAATTTTATACATTCTAGCAGCATGAATCTATTTATTATTTCAATCCATGAGTTAGCAAACACACCAGGTCACAAGAGAGTCTATCCATCACCTGACTAATGTTAATCCTGATCAGTTTGAATGCAACTTTAATGAAAAATGCAGTTTATATCTGAAAAATGATGACTATCTCAGCATTAACTCTCCTTTTAAAGTGCAACATTCACGTTCAAGAAATGGTCAAAATGAAATTGTATTCCATGATCCAAAGCAGCAGCACCCAGGAAGTCAAGCATCATTTCAATTGGTGCTGCTTCATTATTGTTTTGAAGAATAACAGCACTATACATGAATGCTTAGATCCAAGATGATTGAAGACAGCACGAAAAAAATTCCTATACTGGACAAACTTTATCCCATGATCAAGGTGACAAGTACTTTCCCATGCATACTGCGAAGAATGAATATCGGTCTGTGCACCTTTCCTGAAATTATAGGAATGACTACTTTTTGATAGATACAGTTTCCTCAGATTACTGTGTGGATTATCCATCAGCTAGGACATATTCCAACAATATATTGACTGTATCAGTGAGAATCTAATAGGTTATTTTGGTTTCACTGATGGCATCACAGTTCTTAGAAGATTAAAACATTAACATGACATAAAGCACCATCAGTTCATGGCATCAGCAAGCAAACATGGCTTCTTTTCAATGATAGAGCAGTGTCAAATCAATATGAATCAAATAAATTTCTTTAAATCTACTCTTAAAAATATTTTATCTTACCAAAATAGAATACTTATCGGAGGTACACTTATACCACAAGACTAAAAAAGTTGTCTCCATTTCTTTAACTTTTTAGCTCTATATGTTCTTAATCCTCTCTGCAAAAACACACTATGCAAGGCAGAAAGATCACCAGCACATTTTTAAATCTCTCATCACATGCCCCACCACGCAGTAAATGTGTACTTCAATATTGTTGATCTTCCCAATTCATTACATTCAAAAAGATGCATTTCAGAAAGGCTTCAGAGCATGTCTACTAAACAATCACAAGCCTATTGTCCTTCGGCCAGTTCAGGCTCATTATACAAACATATAAAGAGAAACTCTTGTTCTACATTTCAGAATACAACAGTTTCATACATCCACATTCAGCAAGCATTTCATCATTGAGACCACAAGCTGTTCGAAATTATCTGAAAACCTCTTACTAGTGCACCTCCATTACCACCACACCTATTTGTGAAAATCCAAGGGTACTATTTAGAAGAACAATACAAGCAATGTTCCTAAATGACCATCTCTGATCCTCTTAGCTGACTTACAAACCCCACTAAGAAAAAAATAAATTCCATTAAATCTATTGAAACTGAACTAGAGGGTAATTTTAACATTTGAGGCCAAACAAAATAGATTCAGAAGGTGACGACCAGCCACAGCAACTCAAGTAAATTATCAGCAACAGCTGACTTGAATGCACCTAACAGATTGCAGACGATAAGAACATAAGAACTAGGAGCTAGAGTAGGCAATTCTAGGAGCCTGTTCTGCCATTTGATACGGTCATGGCTGATCTCAGCTCGGTCTCATATCCACTTTCCTGCCAGCTCTCCATAATCCTTCAACCCATTACTAATTAAAAATCTGTCTATATCCTCCTTAAATTTACACGATGTCCCAGCATCCACCACACACACTGAGGTTATGACTTCATAATCCATTGAGAGAAGTAGCTTCTCCTCATTTGTTTTACACCTGCTACTCCTTTTTCTAAAAGCACAACTGCTCATTGTAGCTTGCCCCATATGAAGAAACATCCTCTGGCTACTTTGTCAATCACCTTTCACATTTTATACATCTCAGTTAGATCTCCTTTCACTCAAACTCTACAGAGTACATTCACTCTGGTCATTCGGAGACAAGCAAGGACTTTCCCAGAATGTCATCTTCATCTGTAAACAAATCATAATTCTGCAAGCTTACAACATAATTATACCATATACACATATGTTACATTGGTGCAGAATCCACATATTGGACTGGAATAAATAAGGACATGGATCAACTAATCAAACTGCGTGAAGCATGTCAATTCCATCAACCTCCACAATCAAGATAAACTTTTCATCCACATGACATTCATTCTGAGACATAATACAAGATTGAAACTAATTGTTTCCATCACCAGGGTGTAACATACACCATCAGTAAGCACAAAACCCAAACTTCATCTTAAGTCAGAGGTTTGGGAGTTGTGTAAATCATTAGTTTTGTAAAGAAGTTTCAAGACAAACTGAGTCAGAAGAACCCGATTAACTGGTGCGGCTTACACAGTCTAACAAATACAAAACCACACATTAACAAGAATTTTTCAAAAGATTGATTAGGAGTAAATGCAGGTCACCAAGCACGACGATAATGAAGTGATCAGGATTTGGACAGACTAATAGCAAGTTCGCCGAGTTTAGAGTTTTGAATGAGCGTGTTCAGAGATGGAAACCTGACAGACTCACCAGGAAGCACTGGAATAGCTGTGTTCAGAGATGACAAAGGCATAGATGAAGATTTGAAAAAACAGATGGGCTGAGGCAAGAGCAGAGACAAGCTATGTTATCAGAATGAAATTTGGCCAGTGACACTGGGTATTTTTAGTGTACAAGTTACTCTCTAATCTAAAAGTTAAATGACATTCAGGTCAGAGTCAGAGATGTACAGCATGGAAACAGACCCTTCGGTCCAACCCATCCATGCCGACCAGATATCCCAACCCAATCTAGTCCCACCTACCAGCACCTGGCCCATATCCCTCCAAACCCTTCCTATTCATATACCCATCCAAATGCCTCTTAAATGTTGCAATTGTACCAGCCTCCGCCACATCCTCTGGCAGCTCATTCCATACACGTACCACCCTCTGCGTGAACAAGTTGCCCCTTAGGTCTCTTTTATATCTTTCCCCTCTCACCCTAAACCTATGCCCTCTAGTTCTGGTCTCCCCGACCCCAGGGAAAAGACTTTGACTATTTATCCTATGCTCCTCAATTTTGTAAACCTCTACAAGGTCATCCCTCAGCCTCCGACGCTCCAGGGAAAACAGGCCCAGTCTGTTCAGCCTCTCCCTGTAGCTCAGATCCTCCAACCCTGGCAACATCCTTGTAAATCCTTTCTGAATCCTTTCAAGTTTCACAATAGGTCTTCAAACATAGCAGGCTGTGCCTCATTTTCTTGCAGCTCCAAAAAATGTTTCAACATCCCCCATTCTTTCACCATGATTCCCTGACTGTGTTGACTGATTCTGGTAGAAATGTGGTTTTAATACCAATTGTGCAGCAGTGTAATACTTTAACTTAAGAATGGCAGTATAACCCAGTCAGATGATCATCTCACACCTCCATTTCTATGCATTGGAAGAAATTCAACTCCCCTGTAAAAATCAGGTTTAATAGTGTTGATGGGGTTTGTCACATGCCAAATGTAGTACAAATGGTCAAGAAAAAGATGGAAGCATATGTCAAGTATAAACAGCAGGGAGTGAGTGATACCCAAAAGAGTATAAAGGCAGTTGTGGCTATACAGGACATCGAATAGACCACTTTTGGAATATTGTGTTCAATTCTGATCTCCCTCATTTACAAAGGATGCTGTGAAATTTGAAAGGGATTAGGAAAGATTTACAAGGATGTTGCCAGGGTTGAAGCATTAAGGAGAGGCTCAAGAGGCTGTGGCTATTTCCCTGGAGGGTCGGAGACTGAGGTTTATAAAATCACGAGGGGCATGGGTGGGGTAAATAGACAAGGTCTTTTCCCCAGGATTGAGAGAGTCCAAAACTAGAGGGCATAGGTTTAAGGTGAGAGGGCAAAGATTTAAAAGGGACCTAAGGGACACCTTTTTCACACAAACGGTGAGGCGCATATGGAATGAGCTGCCTGGGGAAATGGTGGAAGCTGGTATAATTACAACACGTAAAAGACATCTGGATGGGTATATGAATAGCAGGGTTTTAAGAGGGATATGGGCCAAATGCTCAAATGGCACTAGATCAATTAGGATATTTAGGCATGGACGAGTGGACCCATGGGTCTGTTGCCATGCTGTACATCGCTACGATTCTAAAGGCTGTCATTGTTATACATCATAGCAGCAGGTTGGCTGATTAAAACCAATTGCGATAAGTCGGTGTAAAGTGCACATCTAAGTACTTCTTAAATGTTATGAGGGTTTATGACTTTGTCATTCTTATTGGCAGTGAGTTCCAAGTCCCCACCTCCTCGAGTCAAAATTTTTTCTTCAAATCTTCTCTAAACCTCTGCCCTTACCTTAAAAAGATATGTTCCTGGTCATTGGTCCCTTCACCAAAGGTAAAAGTTCCCATCTGGCCGCGCCCATCAATTTTATATATCGCAATCATACCACAAGAAAAACAACTCCAGTCCCAATCTCCCTTCATAACTAAAACTCCTGAGTCTGGACAATATCCGGTAAATTATATAACAAAATTTAACACAAACAAAGAAAGAGATATTGCTCCAAATGATCGAATGTTTCAAAGAGGCAGGTTTTCAGGATTGCCTTCAGGAAGACAGACCAGTAGGAGGTGGGCAGCTTTACAGAGGGAATTCCAAAGGTAAGGACATCAACAGCTGGAGGAATGACCACAAATAGTAAAGTGATTCAAATCAGAGATACATAAACAGAATCAAAGGCATGGAGATACCTCGGTGAGATTTGGCAGTGCTTAACTGGGAAACAATATAGATTAGAAAGCACAGGAACGAGAACGTAAGAAATAGAAGCAGGACCAGGCCATCTGGTCCATCAAGCCATAGTCATGGCTGATCTTTTCATAAACGCAGCTGCATTTACCTGTCAGCTTACCATAACCCTTAATTGCTTTACTGTTCAAAAATCCACCTTTGCCTTAAAAACATTCTACAAGGCAGCCTCAACTGCTGCACTGGGCCAGGAATTCCACAGATGCACACATCTTTGGGTGAAGAAGTTCCTCCTCAATATGGTCCAAAATCTGTTCCCCCTTATTTTGAGGCTATGCCCTTAATTCTAGTTTCTCCCACCAGTGGAAACAACCTCCCTACTCCTATCTTATCTACACCCTTCAATTTTCGTTGATGATGGGTAAATGGATCTTGGTATAAATTAGGTTGAAGTTTTTGATGAACATGTTTACAAAGCATCGAAGCCTGTTTAGGTGTAAGTTCAAACTGTTAAGAAATAATGGATGAGGACTTCTACAGAAAGTAAGCTAAATAGTCTGATGACATTGTGGAAATGGGTATGGTTGGTTTTAGAGATGATATAGATGAATGGCTGGAAGCTCAAGGTTAAATAAGGCATCCAGGTAATGACCAGTCTGATTCTGTCTCAAACAGTTTCCAGAGAGAGTGACGGGGTCAGTAACTAAGGAATGAGGTCCTCATCCATTCCCAATGCCTCCCTACACCTTTAAAGCACCTCCCATGAAATCACAGAAGGTGTAACAACTTCCTGTTTACTTTCTCCCTCACTGTCCAAGGTTCCAGACACACCTTCCAGGTGAAGCAGCTATTTAAGCAGCTTTACTCAATCTCGTCTACTGTATTCACTGCTCACAATGTCTACATTGGGAAGATAAAACACATACTGGGCAATTGCTTTGCAGAACACCTATAATCTGTCTGTAAAAATTAGATTAGATTCCCTGCAGTGCGTAAACAAGCCATTCGGCCTGACAAGACAACACCGACCCTCCGAAGAGCAACCCACCCAGATACACCTCCCTCTGACTAATGCACCTAACACTATGGGCAATTTAACATTGCCCATTTACCTGGCCTGCACATCTTTGTGACTGTGGGAGGAAACCAGAGCACCTGGAGGAAACCCACACTGACGCAGGGAGAATGTGCAAACTTCACACAGACAGTCGCCCGAGGCTGGATTCGAACCTGGGACCCTATTACTGTGAGGCAGCAGTGCTAACCACTGCGCCAGAGTGCCACCCATTATGGCTAATAAAAATGACCTTGAGTTTCCAGTGCCTTACCACTTCAACACACAATCATAATTCCTGGCCAACTGGCTTACTGCAGTGCTCCAGTGAGACTCAGGGCAAGCTGGAAGAATAGCTTCTTACTTTCTCCTTGGGAACACTGCAGACCTTCAGGACTCGATATGGAGTTCAATATTCTTAGGGCCTGAACACCTCCAACCATATCCTTTACTCAGCCCCAGACCTTGTCATGATATGGGCTATTTTCATCACATTTTCACCCTTTAACAGTCCACATTAGAATCTTTATTTTCCCTCTACCACACCATTATGCACTCCTTTATCTGCTCAATTGCTGTTCATTCTGCCAGAGCTTCATCTCCACCTATCATTTACTCCTTCCCCTCTCCCTCCTTCCATACCACTCACCAACATTCAGCCTATATCCAAAAACGCACAACCCAGATGGCCTCCTTCTTCAAGGACTGCAATTTCCCCCCCGACGTGGTCGACGATGCCCTCCACCGCATCTCTTCCACTTCCCGC
>NC_057724.1:31877183-31896406 GCF_004010195.1 Chiloscyllium plagiosum | reverse complement strand
ATTTCCGACGCCCCTCCCCCAAGTCCCTCCTCCCTACCTTTTATCTTAGCCTGCTGGACACACTTTCCTCATTCCTTATGCCCGAAACGTCGATTCTCCTGTTCCCTGGATGCTGCCTGACCTGCTGCGCTTTTCCAGCAACACATTTCCAGCTTCAGCCTATATACCACCTTTCTCTAGCTACAATCTCTAGCTAGATGAAGGATCACTGGACTTAAAACATTGACTCTGCTTTCTCTCCACAGATGCTGCCAGACCTGTTGAAGAGTAGTTTATCTTTGTCACAGTTACATATGATGATATTTGTGACTTGGATATGAACCTTTTCAGTACTGAGCAGGGGATAGACATCTATTTAGAGGGATTCAAACACAGAGCTTTAGGAAAAAGATTAGCTGAGATTTAAGAGGCAGCAACATATTCAAGGATTTTGAAGAGGAAATAGAGCTTTAGACAGAATAGGAATTTGCGAAGACAGAGGAATCAAGTGTTTGTCTGTAGAAAGCAGTGACAGTTACAGACTTAAAAAGGACTGAAGGAGAGAGGACGATGAAAACATCAGCTAAGAGCTAAGGAAGGTAGGTTGGGTGGTCAGGTGTTTAGTGAGAAAAGCCAAGTTTTCCTTCCTCATACACCTTTACGAAGAGAGAAACAAAAGGAAGAGGTAAGTTCAGAGTTAGTATAGGAGAGAGCCTTAGAGGAAGTTTAAGCCTGTGGATTTGAGGAAGTGAGCAGAGGAAGTCAGGGGTATCCAACAGCACAATGTACCGCACAGTTATTTCTGCCCAAAAGTTAAATTTTCTTAAAACATTAACTTTCATAGTAACTGACAAACTACAAATTATAACAAAACCTCTATCAACTGCTGTTTTACCTATTACCACCTTAAAAAAAACTTAGTCAAATTAACACATTGTTATCTGAAAGTAGGGTTTAGTCCATACAATCATCTTGCGTAAAATGTTTATCAGAAATTGGCTAAGTGCTAATGCTGGCAAGTTTCATGAGGGTTTCTCTTCCTGAACTCTAATGAGATTTCTCATACGTTCTCTAAAACCGGTTTATTAGTCATTCACTGTGCATCTACAGTACTCCGCTTGTCCCATCTTCCCTTTAGCCAAAGCCAGACGTAGACACCATTACCAGCACTTCCCAGGATTCCTGGCATCAACATCAATCCTAGCCATGTCCCAGGTCAGGCTCTGCCAGCCCTCAGTCACCCTTCATTATGCATATACTAGGAGAGAAATCCAAATGAAATGCTTCTCAGGGCTCAATGCAATGAAATGTCATGCAAAGTGCACATTCATAAATGCCCCACCGGTGTTTAGCAACCAAGCTACATAGGTTACCTATCCTTAGCCTCAAACCATGTTAGATGCCTGTCTAAGGAAGTTCTTCTTTTCCTCACAATGTCCAATGTACACTTCAGCTTAATTATGCCAACCATGGTGCACCCCCGATCCCCACTGAAATCAGGGTGATTATGATGGTCAAAAACACCACAGCCCCCACTTTCTACAGTAACCCATGTCTTCCAATACATTATTGCCCCCATCCTGATTTGCTCTGTTTCCCCTTCACAACTGATGTCTCCTCAGCATCCCAGCATGATGCCTCCAATCTTCACATCTTACCTTGCCAACTTCCTTACCACAATAGTGGCCCCTGATGGCTTCCCTTGACATTCATTGAGCTAACTCCAGGACTGAGGACTGACCATGGCCCTCCCCCTGAGTAACATGAATGGACACTCCTGGCTGATACTGGTATGTAGATCCCTGACTGAATCACTGGGAATCCATGACTGGTTACACTGGATATGCAGGACTTACTGTAGCCCACTCTGCACACTGAAGGTACAGAAGAAAGGCTGAAGGGCTCTGACCACCCCAAGCAGCCGACTGATAGTGTCCAAGCCTCTGGACTGTCATTGGATAATGAATTACTGTACCAAGGGCCTCTGACCGAAGGCCTCATCCTTGATTTGATGGAGGACTACTCCCCAGAGACTTTGAGACATGGTAATTTGGTTCAAGCATATGCTGTGTGTTTGCTGTGGAAAATGCTGGAAGTGCGAGACTGGTGTAGCACAGTCCTGTACAGCAACATGTCCACCCCCTTGACTGATCACTGCTGAAAACCATGGCAAGCTGCCTGGCCTAGTGTCTTTGTTAAACAACAAGGTAAGGCAGAAGTACTGGGAGCTTTTAAGCTCTGGCACAAAAAGCAAGACACAGAAAGCAGAGGTGCTGTGAACATCCAAGCAGACTCAAAGTGATTATGTACTAAGACAGCAAGTGAGAAATCCTGAAATGCGATCTGATCCAAATAAGAGGTAGGTGCTTGTTGTAGTTTGAAGTGGCTCGGAAGGTGCTTGTGGTAATGATAGGTGCTTGTGGGCTTGAACTGCAGCATTGAGTGGCATGATTCTACTGTAAGTGGGTTGGAGATGTACCATGGTGTGACGAAGCTGACATATGCTCAGTGTTAATGTCCGTGGTTAGGGATTGTGAGAGGTTACTCCTAAAAAGGCACCATGTGATGGCTGTGACTACTATCCAAGGTGGAGGTCTGGTGGAGAAAGTAGGTAATTGGACTCGTCGGCTAACCACACTGAATTGTCATATTTAGTTTCTATCCAGCAGGTGCAAAAATAGGAAATTATAATTAATGAAGCAAGATTAGGTAATAATGACATGCTAATACATGCAAATGGCTCCAAATAGGCCTCTTACCACTCATTAGTGAGCTTATTAACTAGCCATTTTATCTGGTAGGACGACATTTATACTTACTGCCACAACATAAACTGGACAAGGGACATTTATTACAAGTAACTATTATGTACAAATATTACATTTTTCAGTTACACAGTGTTTGAGGTAATATTGCAGCATATTTCCAGAAAAGTGTCATGCTTCAAGTGATCTGGCGTAAGATGGGGTATGAAACCTTTGTTTAAACAAAAACTATTTTCTAATCAATCTGTTTGAAGATGTTATCACCCATCTCTGGAACAGGTGGGATTTGAACCTGGGCCTCCTGGCTCAAAGCTGCGTATACTACCACTGCATCACAAGAGCCTTTGTATTCTCAAGTCTCAAGCTATCATGCAATGACGATATCATGAGCAGGCCTCTTAAAGGTATACTGACATACAGACCATGAGACATAACACAAAGTGCATCAAAAAGGTTTAGTTGGATGTCAGGTTTAAATGAGAGGCATAACATACTACACAGAATAAAGGGAGTCAGGGGGCTGAGTTGAGTATGGTTGCCATTACAAAAGAGAAAGTGCTAGAAAAGCTCAAAGGTCTTAAAAATGATAAATCTCCTGGCCCTGATGGGTTACATCCTAGAGTTCTGAGGGAGGTAGCTGAGGAAATAGCGGAGGCATTGGTTGAGATCTTTCAAAAGTCACTGGAGTCAGGGAAAGTCCCAGATGATTGCAAGATCGCTGTTGTAACCCCCTTGTTCAAGAAAGGATCAAGGCCAAAGATGGAAAATTATAGGCCAAATAGCCTAACCTCGGTTGTTGGTAAAATTCTAGAATCCATCATTAAGGATGAGGTTTCTAAATTCTTGGAAGAGCAGGGTCGGATTAGAACAAGTCAACATGGATTTAGTAAGGAGGCTGCTGAGCAAGGTGAGGGCCCATGGTGTTCGAGGTGAGCGCCCATGGTGTTCGAGGTGAGCTACTGGTATGGATTGAGGATTGGCTGTCTGACAGAAGGCAGAGAGTTGGGATAAAAAGTTCTTTTTCGTCAGAGGAAGGTTCTTTACGCAGAGAGTTTTGAATGCATGAATGCGTTGCAAGTGGTGGTGGTGGAAACAGAGTCATTAGGGACATTTAAGCGACTGCTGGACATGCACATGGATAGCAGTGAGTTGAGGCGTGCGTAGGTTAAGCAATTTTATTTTACATTGGATTAACCCTCAGCACAACATCATAGGCCGAAGGGCCTGTTCTATGCTGTACTTTTCTATGTTCTAATAGAAACAGTTCACTTGTTCAAGAATTATCTCTGTCAATGCAAAAATAAGCTTTTGAAATGTAGAGTCCAGAAATCTAGTGGACTTTGAATTTAATGCTGAGGATTCCTTTAAATATCACTTGATACTGCCTGCTTCCTCCAAGAATCACTGGGCAGAGTTAAGACTCATCAAATCTGGCGCTTCCACATATTAATTTGGATAAAGAGCCTTTAGCAGTCAGATGATTTTGCATTATTATGTAGCTTCCCTTTGAGTTGAGTGGGCCTGTGATGAGACATGAGGGTGGACGCTAGGAAATTGTTTCCATTAGGCGAGGAGACTAGGACCCGTGGACACAGCCTTAGAATTAGAGGGGGTAAATTCAGAACAGAAATGGGAGACATTTCTTCAGCCAGAGAGTGGTGGGCCTGTGGAATTCATTGCCGCAGAGTGCAGTGGAGGCTGGGACGCTAAATGTCTTCAAGGCAGAAATTGATAAATTCTTGATGTCACAAGGAATTAAGGGCTATGGGGAGGGTGCGGGTAAGTGGAGTTGAATTGCCCATCAGCCATGATTGAATGGTGGAGTGGACTCGATGGGCCGAATGGCCTTACTTCCGCTCCTATGTCTTATGGTCTTAATACCCAATCAAAAGTGTAAACTCATCAACATCTTTGCTTTATCTAATAGTTGCTGCAATAAAAATAATGACTAACAGTTCTCCTGTTTTTGCCCTGAGCATTCTACAATAAAATAACAATTGCAAGTCAATCATTTCCACAACTGGAATGACTGCCCCATAGACTGAATTAATTATTTTCCAAAATCTCTTAAATGTATGCAGCAAATTCAAGTTCCAGTTTCCAGTGCAGAGTTGTACCTGAATTTCCTATCACAGCAAGATCAAATACCTACATATGGAAAAAGAAAATCAATTGCGACATTTATTTGATCAATCAAAGAGAAGATATGGAGCATAATTTTGTTGCAGAAACCTTCACATTGTATTTCTTACCTGCCCCTTCACTTTTCCCATCATCTCCTATCAGAGGAACAGTGATTGATGACGTTACACCATCTGGCTGCACAGTTGTGTAGACCACAGGCAATGACTGAACAACCACGGGTATGTGCTGAAGGTTTCCCATTTTGCTGGGTAAATTGATTGATGGCACAGTGTGTATAACATGCAGAATCTGTTGTCCTCCAACCCCCTGAGACGAGGCCAAGATAGAGCCTGGTGATAATACTGCTGGGATGGCTGAAGTAACATTGACTGGTCCACCAGATGAAAAGTTCGAAGAGCATGAAGAGATTGTTGTTATGGTTGGAAGTGAAGATGAAACCAATGGTGCTACAGGTGAGGTCCTAGATTTGTTTAAGGACAAGTCAACAGGTTCCGTCTGTGGCTGGTTATCATCATTTGAAAGCAATTCCTCTGGTGGTTCCATTTTAATGTTGCTTAGTAACACTGGTGCATCTGTTTTTAGATCACTAAGCAACGTAGGAGATTCCATTTTCACATTATTTATCAACATGGGGACTGCTTCCATTCGCACGTATTCTGATGCTTGAAATGACTGTTAAAGAGAAGAGATTTCAATAAAAAAATTTAAAATGTGAAACTCTCCTATTACAATATAAATCAGACACATTAAATGTGCATAAATGATTGATCTGTAATATTATGTTCAAACATAGAAGAGACTCTAAAAAATTGGGCCTAACATGTTAATAGTCTAGTATCATATCTACAAGGAACAGAAAGGAAATGATTGAAATGCTCAAATTACTGTGTTGCTGAGTAGACAAGAATATCTTTGCCTTGAAACAATTTATTCTTAGATATAAATCTTGTAATTAAGTTGGTATCATTTATTTCTAGCCACTTCCAAAATTGTTGCCTGATTTCAGACCTAGGGCTTCCCAAAGCTGCCTTGATATGAGGGAAGTTTATTCAGTTCTCAACTAGGCCAGTGCTGTAAATAGTGTGTTACATGTAAACTCTCAGCTACAAGCATCCCACAATGGAAATGAGGCAATCTCTTAACATTGCAGATCCACAAGTTATTTTAGCAATGTAAATATGGCCACTAGTTCAATGGAAGTCCCTACATTACAACAGTAACTACATTTGCACAGTACTTTATTGGCTGCAAGGTGTTTTGTGATGATCAGAATTTGTGAAATGTGATATGGAAATACAAGTCTATCTTTTTCTGTACCAAAGACAATTCCTCATTCCAAGCACAAGAGCCACAGAATGGTGGGTGAGTCGTTGCTCAACTGGATTAAAGTTCTATTTAAAGTTATTGTAGAAGCTCAGACTAGCCACTTAGAGCACCTTGTAGACTATCTGGTATTCACAGAAAGATATATGGCCAACATCAGTTCTTTAAAAAAAAATTTTGGAAATAAGTAACATTGAAAGGCAAAAACAACTTGCACCATAGGGATCAGTTAACTAGAATAATGAGAATCACATACAACGTCAGTCATTGCACATTAATAACTGAAATCCACTCAAAAGGGGTATTGTTACTCCAAGTTTTTTCCAGAGAGCATGAATAACAGGTAAAACTCATTCAATCATATTTGGGAACAAAGAAGGAGCAGACCATTCAGCCCCTTGAGCCTGCTTTGCCTTTATAGAACACGGCTGACCATCTATCTTAATGCCATTTTTTGCCACATATCCTTCATTTCTTGATCTTGTTTATACAGAGCAATCTTTCAAACTTGGTTTTAAAACTACTCAATGAGTGAATTTGTGCAGCCCTTAGGTTAAGGCTTCCAAAGACACTACGTTCTGATTGAAGGAAATCCTCCTGATCTCAGTGATAAATGGCTTGCACTCTCTCATGGGACTGCAACCCTGATTCTAAACACTGAGCCAGAGATATATCGTTTTGACATCCACCATACATGGTACTTTAAAAATTATATTTCAATGAGATCAGTTTACATTCTTCTAAATTCCAGGAGAATTTTGATCCATTATCCTCAATTTCTCCTCATAGATTAGTCCCACCGTTCTGGGAATTAGCCTGGTGAACTTTGCTGCACTCCCTCTGTGCGAAGAATATCCTTAGGTAAAGGGTCTAAACGTATACACAATATTTCAGGTGCAATCTCAAAGTTTTAGACTTCAAAGACATCCTTTACCTCAAATCCTCTTTTAATTATGGTTAACATACTATTTGCCTTCCTAATCTGTTGTTGCATCTACAGTACATGTCAGCTTTCATTGACATATGAAGAAGGATGTACATGTCCCTTTGAAAGTCAACTGTTTCCAATCGCTCATTATTTACAAAATAGTCTGCACCTCAGTTCCTCCTACCAAAGCAATTTACCTCACACTTACCCATTTATATTCTATATTCTTTCCACTCACCCAGCTTGTTACAAATCCCCTCTAAGCTTCTTGCGTCCTTACAAATTACATTCCCACCTGGCTTTCTGTAAGTTGGGCCCCAAGTGATTCCCTCTATTGGTCACAGTCTGCTAACCTGTACCATTGACGAAAAATACAACAACTCATTTATTCCCATTCGTTTTTTTCTTCCTATTAGCTAAATCTCAAAATATACATATATATTTTCCTGCATCTGATATGCTCGAATTATATTTACCAACCTTCTATGTGGAATCTTATAAAAAACTGAGATTCCAAGTGCACCATATTCACAGGGTCCTTTTATTTATTATGCTAGTAACATCCTCTCAAAACTTTTAACAGGCTGACAAACATGATTTCATTTTCATTAATCCATGTTGGCTCTGTCCAATCAGATCTTTTAAGCGTTCAATTCTTCATAATAGATCTCATTTTCTCTATGACAGATATCAAGATAACAGGGCTGTATTTCTCAATTTTCTCTCATTCTACTTTCTAAAATAGTGGAGTTATGTTTTCAACTTTTTAGTCTGCAGCCACCATTCCAGAATCTATAATATACTGAAGCATGATCGTTAATGTATCCGCTATCTTTACAGCCACACCTTAAATACTCTGAATGTAGATCGAGTCCTGGGGAACTTCCAGTCTCATTAAATCATTCAATACTACTTTCCTTCCCAATATTAATTGCTGATCATTTCTGACTCTCACAATAATGCACCCAGAGTCTGCGTCCAAATGGGGTTAGCCATCGACTTGAAACGTAAACTGTTTCCCTTTACAGGTGCTGTTTGATTTGTTGAGTTTTCCAGCATTTTTTAACTTCAGATTTCCAGCATCTACAGTATTTTATTCCTACGTCGAAGTAGTGGTTCATTGGAGGTACAGGTAACCGTGGAACTATGGATTAAGAGCTGGCCTGTAATTAGAAACCCTGAAATAATGGCACCATCAATTCATCTTAAGTGTTAAAATCACTTTCAATCAAGCTTCAGAATGTATGGAAGAGTTTGCAGTTTGGCTGTAAGAATATGCGCACAGCACAAAGTTGAATACTTTGCAAGTGTTCAATTCATGGATTCATGAATATCCTCCTTCTCATAGAATCCTACAGCACAGAGACAGGCCTTTTGGCGCAAACTAGCCCAGGCTGACCAAAGTGTCTGTCCACGCTAACCCCATTTCCCTGCATTTGGCCTATATCCTTCTAATCCTTTCCTTTCCATGTGTTTGTTTAAATGGCTTTTGAATGTTGTTCATGTACCCGCTGGCAGCTTATTCCATATGCCTACCACCCTGTGTAAAAAATATTGCCCCTCAGGTTCCCTTTTATTCTTTCCCCTCTAACCTTAAACTGATGCTATCTAGTTCTCAATTCTCCAACTCTGGGAAAAAGACTTAGTGCATTCACCCTAACTACACCTCTCATGACCTTATATCTCTAAGGTACCCCCTCAGTCTCCTATGCTCTGAAGAAAAAAAGTCCTAGCTTGTCCAACCTCTCCCTATAATCCAGACCATTGAGTGTTGGCAACATCCTTATAAATTTCCTCTGCACTCTTTCCAGTTTAATAACATCCTTCTTATAATAAGGTGACCAAAACTGAATACAATACTCCAAGTGCAGCCTCACCAATGTCTGTATAACTGCAACATAGCTTCCTAACTTGTATCCTCAATCTTCTGCTGTTTCTTTCTTCAGCGAAGGTTGAGGTAGGGTACTGATGTACTCAGACTTCCCCAGGTCACTGTGTGTACTCCAACAGCTTTGTTTCAAGTCTAGATGGTACTGAGGATATTTTCTTGGACAGTTCTGCACTCCTGTGCAGGGACAGCTTACCAACTGGATTCTATTGGACCATCTCTATAGCATCTCCCTTTCGCCAAAATTGGAAGATACCTTTTATTCTGTAAAAATAGCGCCACTTAAAACAATAAAGAACTATGAATGCTGGAAATCCAAAACTAAAGCAAAAACAGTTTTGAAGAAAGGTCACTAAACTTGAAACATTAACTTTGCTTTTTCTCCACAGATGCTGCCAGACTTGCTGAGTTTCTCCAGCTCTTCACATTTTTATCACTTAAAAACAATTTCTCTCCAATATTTAGAGAAGAACTTTTGCACTCGTCCTCTCCTGGTAAAATTAAGTCAACGATGTAAGTGTACAACAGATATCTTACATTGTCTTATGCCTCAAATGAGTGGCCATTATTCAATAGCTTTTGACAGTGAATGGTGGGAGGATGATGGCAGAGGTCTAAAAGCCAAGCTCAACCTTGTCCTCATCAATCAAGGCACACATATCACTGGACAGTAAATGAAGGCAGGAACATTGTTCGATTCTTAAAACATCAAACAATAATCCATCAAATTAGTTTGCTGGATTTTTTAATTTTTCAAGCTAAGTATAGAGCAGGGTGTCTTTAAGGCTAAGTCCATTGCATCAAGTGCCAACCAGGTATTTAACTGTTGACCAGGGACTACTCAACCAATCCAGTCCCACATGAAGCTGCCAGGTAATTAGAGGGCAGCATCCACTATTGCATCAGCGGTGTGGAGAAGGTTGAACAGCTGACACAAGGACTTGTGTCAGGGAAAAGGAAACTGATTTTTGGCGGGGGTGGGTTGGGTATTGTAGTGGGGTTTGCAGGGAGAGGATACCAGACCCAGAGAAGTCAGAGGCAAAGAAAGGCACGTGTCTCTAATTTCCTCAGATTAGGGCACAAGGAGGCTTCCAGCTCCAAATTCCAGCAGGCAGGCTGTTTTCCCAGTTGGAAAGACAGCAACTTTTCTCGTCTGCAAGGAGGGCAGTTAATAGACTGGTGTTGTGATGAGGCCTTGATTATAGTCATTAATTGTGCAATTAAGGAGTTGTGATTGGTGGGTGACTGGGAAGGTCAAACAAGGACACTCCCTTCTTGAACTTAAATGGGGAGGTGGTGAAGGCAGTCAATATACCTTGAGTGCCAACCTACCTGATTACTTGCCCTTCCTGCCACCTTCCCACACTTCTAGAGGGAGGAGAATTGCACTGATTATCGTAGGCCATGTTAGTTATAGACCATTTATTTTAATTGCAGCTGCAAATAAACCAGACCGTAATGCTTTCACTCTATACAGTCCTACACTATTCCAGAAAGGGAGATCAGACAGTAAATAGGATCACCTTCTTTATTATTTACCAAGCAATGCAGATATTTAGCACTGAATGATTAAGAAACAATAATGTACTTTGTTCACATTTATTTTTTTCTCTTGTTTTAATAGACAAGATAAACTATTGTTAAGTTAAAATATTTTAGAGCATAACTATTTACACTTTGATGTCATTGCCCTGAAAGACCACTCTGACTTCATTGATTGACCATAAGGAGGAAATGGAAAATAATCTTTAACTGCAGAGTGTTACACTGGCATAGCATGAAGGACCTACATTAATGTGCATCCAACCAAGCACACCAGTGAAATTAATACCATCGAACAGGAATCCGTGAAATGGACTGTCAAGTTAAAACTTCAGGTTACTGTTTATCACTCAATCAACATCTGTGAAATTTGATCACCTGTTTATTTCTGTTTATGAAAACTGCCTGCAACATTTGCTGAGATTCCACAAAAATATTTCAGTTGGTGTGAAGCATCTTGCAATGCTTTACAATGTAAATAGTGCTCTCTATTCAAACTCTTAAAATAAATAGTAAGCACCAAAAGTAAAATTCAACACAAATGTAACTGCCTTTAGTAATGGGTCATTTACCCTCATTAAGCACAACATCCATCATTCATTATCCAAAAGTAGTCTGCAGTCATAACAGATTCAGAAATAGTTAATAAAAGTATTGAACTTCATAAGAGGAAAAAATAATTCTGTAATATCGATCTGTCGGGGTGTTCCAGAAGGAGTTGTATTGTCAGCAATTTATTAAAGGTATCAAAGGCTCAAACTACAGTTTCCCAGTGATCCTCTGACATTCACAGTATCAACAGAGATTCCATCCAGACTGTTTGTTAGATAAAATTGCTGAAAACTCATGCATGCAGCAGAATGGACCTGCAGGGATGTTATAATGTGTCCGATTTCTAAAGCAAAAAAGGATTAAAGGAACTATATGATTTAACATTATTCATCAAAATAATGCTGTTTGACATCACACAATGTATGATGCAATTTTTGTTTACATCTGATTCAGCATGAATCAGTAGGCAAGAACACTGAAGTAGTCAAGGCCAGTGGTACACAAGTACTACAATGGCAGCTTCTGTTTTGTTAAAATTAAACAAGATGACATTTTAACCCATTCAGCTCTCAAGTGGTATTAAAAGTACAGGCAGATGGACAGTCGAATCTGCCTTTTGAATGAATCAAAGTGACAACACTGTTGTGGTTAGTAGGGGGTAAAGTGATATTTCTCACACCATTTATAGTTGTGTTAATCTTTACTTTTAGTAGTCACTGTTTATTTTAAGAGCCATGTTTATAAAGCACCTTTCACATGCTCAGTGATGCAAAGTGCTTCACAAAAATTGAAATGCTTTTACGGAAGGTAAGCAAATGTAGCAGACAATTTACACTGACAACAATAACCAGATAGCCTACTTCACCAAAGGTTGTTCAGTGATGAAAGGTGAGAAGGGACACTGAATTCCCTGCACTTCTGCAAACAGTACCATGGGAATTTCTGCCTGCCTAGCCACCCAGGTAGGGCTGCTGAGAGGCAGGCAGGGGGCTAGACTTCCCAAGCCTGCACTTGCCAGCAGACGGTTTCAACAATCTACCAGGAGGCGGCTTCTGTAATTACTGGCTCTGCAGCCTGCACCATCTTATAGGGCTCCTTATTTTCCAAGCATTCCTACACTCTCCTTCCCTGCAGCACCTTCATGGGGCTTGGAAAGTCTAGTCCGGCATTTCTGTTCAACATCTCATCCCAAAGGCAGGACACCACACACCTCAGTACTCCCTCAGATTTACACTGAAATGTCACCTCAGATTAGATATTTTCAAGTTTCTAGGGCAAGGCTGGCATCGGAAATAAAAATACAACCAGAGAGCCAAGGCTGGAACTTCCTAGATAATTTCAGACCAGATTTTAACCACCAAGATGGGCAATGACTTAGTTTGGCAGGGCCATCTTCTTATAAAAAGGTTCTGTACAAAGCAATTTTCATCAGGGGGATTCTAGTTAGAAATAGTGTCTTGGTTCTCTAGGACTTTCTTGCTGTCAGATCCACTAGCCATCATCCCTGAACACCTACTCCATACTCCCGCCCGCAACAGCTTTCCATTGGCCTTCCTGTCCATTCTGCCAGTACGTACAGAGCCAGAAAACTAATTACGTTAGCCAGTCTTGGATTTCTGTCGGAATGAAACACACCTTCAGAAATATGCCTTCAACAGAAGCCTGCTGTTCTTAATCCTTTGAAAGGATCAATCAGATAGAATTATTTATAGGTCAGGACATAGGGGCCCTTCTGGTGTAGTGGTAGTGTCTCTATCTCTGGGCCAGAGGTCCCAACTGCTTCAGAGGTGTGTCATAACATGCGAGAACAGGTGGAGTCAAAATATCTAAGAATGGTTGTCATCCAACTTGTCACAACAGGAAGCATACTGGTCAGACTACCCCAGCCACTGGGATGTTGATTAATAAGCCAATTTATACCCATAATCCCCAAAACCAAAGCAATTTAGTGCAGAGTCAGTGATTAAAGGAGAAGATATACAAGCTGAATTGCTTATTATTAGGCACTCATAGCAAATCCTGGAACACAGCAAATTGGTTTTGAGACTGGAGGCCTGATACTGATTTCTCCAAACTGGCCCATGACAGTGCTTGCGTGAGCTCCAAAGTTTCCAAGTGGATTAACTCAATAGGGGTTCCGGTTTGACAAATGTAAATGGATTAAAAGAAAATTACTGCGGATGCTGGAATCTGAAACCAAAAAGAGAAAATGCTGGAAAATCTCAGCAGATCTGGCAGCATTTGTAAGGAGAGAAAAGAGCTGACATTTCGAGTCTAACTGACCCTTGTCAAATGGATTGGAAATGGATTGTTTGCTTTGATGGACTGAAATCTTTGAGGTTATAATGAATTATTTTATCCTTTGCTCTTGTTTTGTCAATGCTTGTATGTTGGTTTGGACAAGACTGAGGGGTATGGGTTTCTTTTGATACTACGTATGGTTGACAATTCAATGAATCGTGAGAACGAACATGTTTTTCAAACCAAATTTCAGAATTGGTTATCTTTTTTCCTCAGAAATTCAAGATTGGCTATTGTTATTACATGATTCATTTCTCTGTAAATTGTGCATAATGCAGAGCTTGATAAAACAATCTTAACTTCTCTTCCAATAGGCTCTCATATCCTACTTTTGGCTCATTATTCTGAGGGATCGTTAACTACAACACATCCAGAATCTGCCCCAAAGCCATGAAAACTGGAAATATATAAAATGCCTACACACGCAGCCAGGCTAAGAGGTGCTGTATGGAGATCACCAGCCAAACCCTTATCCTGTGGGATCAATGGATCTGTGAATCGAGTTCCAGAATCAAGTCCCACCTGCCATTTTTAAATACTTCCAGAGTTGACGTGACTCCTTGAAAATCTGGACTTTGGTGTCAAGTTAAACAATTTTTTTTAAAAAAAGGTGCATTACCTCCTACCTCTGCAGTGATGTTAAAGTTTGAAAATGATTTTATATTTGGTACAGATTATTACATGGCATAATTAAGAGATCATTTATTATGTATTTCCATATTGTACAAAAGTATCAGGAACTTAAAGAAGAAAGCTTAAAATCATCTTACAACTAACATGCAGCCAAACTGTTTGGAGACAATTGTAAAATGTCAGCTCTGTCAATTTTAAGATACATCAGAATCAATAGAACAATTATTAATTTGTAAATTGAAAAATGTAAAATGCTTCTGACAGGGTACAGTAAGGTAAATCAATTGCAAAATTAGTGAATTACAATACCTAGTTCCATCATAAAAATCAATACATATAATTTTCAATATGTAGATTGGTGTTCACAACTACTGTATTTATAATAAACAGTAAACCAATCACAAGAAAATCAGGGCCTTTGTGACAATATACTGATTGCCAATTCATTACTGCTATCAAATGTTAACGCCCCACCTCCAGTTTACGCAGCAGGAGGATTCTAAGAATCAACCTGAATTTCATTTCCATGAAGCAGATTTCAATGAATGGGCTCAATGATTGAAGGAACCTCCATCACCAAAGGCTCATCTTCATTAGCTTCAAACTGAACTTCTTCAATGGTCATTCTATTACAAGAATACTTAAGTGCAAGACTGAGAATTATTCCCAATCAATTCAGAAAATAATCTATTAAATGGGTATGTCAGCAAAATAGGAAGTACAGCCATACTAGGTTTAGATTTAATTTGGTTACAAAATGCTAACTGCAGAAACGGACAACACTCATTATATTAATGAAATAAGAGTACAATTAGCTGCATTTGCACATTGGTTAAAATGCATTCTGAGAATGCAGTCTGCTATTAAATATAATACTCTTTAAAAAAAAAATCACACCCCAATCTGGTGTATTACAAATCCAAGTGACCCAAGAAGATGCCAAGTTTCCTGCCAACTTGTACTAGGCTAGCGATATCAATTAGGCTGGCAGGACTGAATTACACTCTATCCAGTGTCCCTGGGTTAACAAAGCGACATTAATTGGACTTCCACCCCTGGTAATCATTGAGATACTCCTGCCATTGAAAATGTAGACAATAAGCTGACTTTAATGCCTTCCATGGCATGCTTGGTAGCAAAGAGCAATTAAATGGACAGGAGAGTGGCAGATGGGGAGCCTGTCACCATCCCAATTGCACTTTTGTTCAAGAATTCAGTGCTCAATTGAGAGCACTGACTTTGGGGAGGGGGAACCCAATCAAGCCACCCCTCCTGGCCTTGCTGCTAACTCCTCACCCCACCAACTCTCACCTGTGGGCCTACCTCCCTTCATGATCCTAAACCTTGGGTGGGAGCACTATCAGCTAGATCCACCGCTTAGCCGTGCTGTTGCCGAATAATGAAAAACTGATGGTCTTCTGGGAACTTCCAGTCCCAAGGTCTATGATCCCAGGAGGAACAGACATTGCCCAGGGCTGGCCTTTCCAAGGAGGAAATAAGACAGGGCTCTCACAGGCTCACCAGTAATGCCCCCCATCACCTTAAATTCTGTCCACTAAAGGGTAAACATTCTCAGTAATGATGTCCTCCCCATATGTACCCTTCATTTGAACCTGGTACCAGGAAGCTGTCTGTGTCAGCCTTCAGCAGATTTAGCATCCTTGCATAAGTACCTTTCGCAAAGTGTTTAAATATAGAAACTGTTCACTTACTATGGAATAGATCAAGTGTGCAAAAATGTAAAATAATACCTTTGCTGAGTTCTAGCATGACCTATTTACAGATACATGAGATTCGTCTGCTGTGTAAATTACCCACTGATTAAAATTTGTAAATATCAGCAGAAGTGGAAGTTCCCAGTGTATGAGTAGCATTGTGGAAAGGGTTATTACAGCTGGTGAACATTCACCAAGCTATCAAAGAAGCCCAGTAGTACTGCAATGACCAGCAAGAGTAGTAGCCAATAGAAACCCAAAAGTAACACCACAACTCATCAATACATCCAGTGAGCACTCGGGCTACAATGACGACAGCTGGACAAAAAAAAAGTCTCCAACTTCAGGAGCAGTCTCCCCAACTTTTCTCATTCAAACAAAAATCCACCTAATCACCAGGAATGGAACTAGTTTCAACATAGCAAAGATAGACATTAAAAAGACAGAAGATAAATTGTTACTTAAAAGGCAAATTGCTTTCCAAAGTAAATAGGTTCTCTCCTGCATGCATATTTGTGGGTCCCTGTTGTACTACTGGTGAATCATTATGTTGTTCTGATATGGATACACATGCTGTAAATCCTCCCCACACAGTCCTGCCACATCAGCCATAATCTGCTCCAGTCATAGCCTGTACTACATTGCTGCACTCCACCTTGCTGGACTTTCCCTTTCCAACACAGCCTACTTACACTATGTTCAATATTTCCTACCCCATCAAAAACACACAACCTGGTTATACTCTCCTTCTCACACCAGCACACAGCTACTTGTTGTGCCGATTTCCACACACACACAATCCTACCTATAATCAACAGGTCAGATTTAGTGCCCAACCCCATGGATCATTTTCTTATTTCACATTGAACCAGCAGTTGTCATGGTAACAAGAATAGGACATGGAAAGAGAACCGCAAAACAGTACAGCGTATGCTTATACACAGGTATTGCAAAAATAAAGAAGGTATAGATCTAGAAAATAATCTTGACATCGAATGTCACAATTCAAATTGGAGAGATTAAATCAGTCCAAATCATTCAAAACAAATACACACGCACAGGAACATCTGCTGCCAAGAGAGTTCAATAAAACATTCCCTAACATCAAACTGCTAAAAACATCAGACACTTCAATGTCTGAATCCCAGATCAATACATTCAGCCAATTGCAGAATGATCTTATAGGAGAGTCAGCTATCACACAAAATGTCATCACAGAAGATAGCATCATGTGCCTCTACCATTTATAAAACGTAAAGTCACTACTTAAATTTCAAACCTTGCAAGAGTCTGAAGCAACTTATGTTCCAGACAAAAGAAAATGGATAGGGGCCTTAAATTGGAGGTTGAAGGGACAGATTCGCAGAATACCTCTGATACTCTTGTCCATCATACTGGACTATGAACTGGAATAAAAGAATGTTTCTCATTTAAATTCAACAAACAAGCTATGCACATTAACAAATTCAATGGGTAGGTTAAATTTATCAGAAGATGTATTTAAAATAATTTAATATAAAATAAATAGCATATTTATTTCAATTCATTTTAAAATATATTGAATTAATTAGCAAATTAAAATCGATTCATTGTTTCAGGTTTGATTAAAATTAATTATGCAAAATATTTATAAATCTCAAGTGCATTACCACAGAATCCTTATTATATTTAGAGTCCTGAAGATCGTCTTTAAAATAAAATCTCAAGGAATTGCCTTGTATTCAATGATCTTCTTGAAGGAAACTGTAGTAATTGTAATTTGGCATTTTAAAAACAAAACCATTTATTTTGTTGACAGTATAGAGATCTGTCTATCATAACTGCTCCCTCAGACAGATTTATGGGAGTGGCCTGGAACAGCTCCACTGTAAATAACAGGGAGGAAGTGCGACCTCTGACCTGCTCTGGAGTCACCCAATGCCAGTAAGCCACATTACAAACTGCACATGCACATTTCCCAGCATAGATTGGTGGGGTGTGGCATTACAAACTTGTCCATGGGTGGATCCTCAGATCAGCCAAACCACGTGTGGGGATACATGTGAAGTCATAGAACAGAAGCGCTATTCAGTCCATCATGGCTATACTGGTTCTTGGAAAGAGCTACCCAAACAAATTTTATTCATCCATTCCTTCTCCATCAACCTCCAACTTGATCTGCTTTCAAAGATTTATTTAATTCCCTTTTTGATTGTTAACTACTGAATCTGCTTCCACAATTCTTTCAGGAATTATTTCCACAAGTCATTGTGTTAAAACAAAACCTTATTTTGCTTCAAATAAAAACAAAATACTGTGGATGCATAGACATCTGAAACAAAAAATGAAAATGCTGGAGAAACTCAGCAGGTCTGGCGGCATCTGTGCAGAGAAAGCAGAGTGAATGTTTCTAGTCCAATATGATTTCTTTGGACTCTACTGTCCCGAAAAGGCCATGTGGACCCAAAACATTAACTCTGTTTCACCCTCCACAGATGCTACCAAACCTGCTGAGTTTCTCCAGCATGTCCTGTTTTCATTCTCCCCCCCACCCTGGTTATTTTGCCAATTAGCATTAATCAGGGTCATCTGCATAGCATGGCTACCATGCAACTCTAAAATATTTCCTCTATATCTGACTGCATCTACCAAATCTTCTCTTAACTCTATATGCTCTATAGAGAATAACCCAAACTTCTTCAGTATCCCCAATTAACAAATCCATTATTATTAGAGATATTCTTGCAAATCTCCTCTGCACCAATCTTGGTTGCAAGACTCTCCTCAATAATTCAGCGGAAGCCTAACTAGTGTTCTATAAAGATGTAATTTTCCTCAGCAACTATGTGCAGAATACAGTCTTAGTCTGCATCTTTGGTAGCATACAACTCAACCCAGAAAATAAATTAGCTAGGATGCCTACTGCCAATTGCTATTCAGCATAACTCTCCTGGACAGTGTTATGTTGGACGGGAAAGGACTCAGCTCTGATACTCACCAATGGAAGCCTACCCACATTCATCTGGTTTGCACAAGTACTCAGAAGGGTGCAGGATGCCCAAACAGACATCCTACAGTACAAACTAACACATTCAAGAGAAATTCTGAGGGAATTCTTCACCAAAGGAGGGGTATTACCACCACCTTTATTCACCTACTGAATAACATTTTTCAACTATCTGAAAACCATTTTATAGCAAATAACACCCAACATTCAGTAACCATGCTTGTGGCTTTAAGCAGGATTACACTTTTCAAATGACCACTTATGCTTCTTCCATGCCATTCTCAACTTAATTTGTTTTCCAGGAGTTTCAATTAATGCAAGATGAAAAGACCCAATTAAAGTATATCTCAAAACAAAGTGATTTTGCAGCAAGGTCTACATAGTTTTGAAATAGAATCTTAGGGTCATAAAGCATAGAAACAGACCCTTTGGTCGCATAGAAACAGACCCTTTGGTCCTACTCCTC
>NC_057724.1:31862604-31876683 GCF_004010195.1 Chiloscyllium plagiosum | reverse complement strand
CCCAGACACCACCATCACCATCCATGGGGTATATCCTATCCAACTGGCAGGACAGGCCCAGCAGATATAGTGGTACAGCCAGGAAGGATTGCCCTGAGAATCCTCAATTGATCCTGGACTCCATGAAATTTCAGAGCATCAGGTTAAACACAGGCAGGAAACCTCCTGTTGATTATGATGTACTATCTTCTCTCTGCTGCTGAATCAGTGTTCCATATTAAGTACCACTTGGAGAAAGCAATACCAGTTACAGGGTGCTGAATATCCTCTGGAGGTGGTGGTGGTGGGGAGAAGAGAGAATGGTGGATTTCAATATTGACTACCAAGACTGACTCGGCAGCAGTTCTACTAATCAAACTGATTGAATATTAAAGGATGTAGTTGCTTTACTGGGTCTGTGGCTGGTGGTGAGGGAACCAGCAAAAGGAAAGAACATATTTGGCCTTATCCATGCCAATCTGCCTGCTGCATTTGATCGAGGGTGGCAGCGAGGAACCCGAACAAAACCTGAGTCAATGGCAATCGGGTGGAAACTGCTGCTTGGAGTCGTATGTTGTACAAAATAAATGGTTGTGCTTATTGGCGGTCAGTTAAAGGATCTCCGTTCTCAGACATCTCTGCAGGGGTTCTCTGTGCACTGTCCTAGGCCCAACCGTCTTCAGCTGCATCCTAAATCACCTTTCCTCCATGCTAAGGTTGGAAGTTGGGATGTTCGCTGATGATTGCACAGTCTTTAGCACCATTTGTGACCCCTCAGATGCTGAAGCAGTTGGTGTTCAAGTGCAGTATGGCCTGGTCAATATTCAGGCTTGGGCTGAGAAATCAAAAATAATATTCGTGCAACTTTTAGGCAGTGACTATCTTCAACAGGAGATGATTTGTCATTCCTTGGCATTTAATGGCAACACCATCCCTGAAACCCCAATATCTTTGGTGTTACCATTGACTAGAAAGTGACTAGCTGTGTAAATACAGCGGCTACAAGAGCAGGTCAGAGACTAGAAATCCTGTCGTAAGTAACACCCCTCCTGACTCTCCAAAGCTTGCCCGTGGTCCACAAGGCACAAGTCGGGGGTATGATGGAATATTCCCCACTTGCCTGCATGAGTGCAGCTCCAACAATACTCAAGAAGTTTGATACCATCCCGGACAAAGCAGCCTGCTTGATTGGCACCAGTCCACCACCTTCAACGATCACTCCCTCCACCACCAACATTCAGGAGCAGCAGTGTTCAGCTGCAGATAAATTCACCAAACCACCTTAGACTGCACCCTCTGAATTGGAAGGATGATGGCATCAAATATCTGGGAACATCACCACCTAAAGGTTTCTCTCCAAGCCACTCACCATCCTGACTTGGAACTGTATCACCATCCCTTTAGTGTCACCAGGGCAAAATCCTGGAATTCCCTCCCTAATGCTATTGTGTGTCTCCCTGACAAACATAAACTGCAGTAGATTCAAGAAAACAGTTTACCATCACCTTTTTCGAGGGCAAATAGGCAAGGGCAATAAATGTTCAACTGGCAACACTTGTGTCCCTCTTGTGGGGGGGGAGGTGAAGCCGAAAGCAAACTGGCCCTTAAAGACATGGTTTGTTTCTCTCCATACAAGATAACTCACCCATTCTTTTGTGAACGTGTGGTGTCTCCTCTTGGTTCACAACAAGCAATGTTCCCAACAAATAATACTAGCCCTGTTTAATAAGCAGCCATTGTTTCATGGACCTCCAAAAGTCTCGCTAGAAACCATTTCGAGATCCACTGTCCTAGATTACCTTTTTAGTATGCTACCTCAACAATTGTGACCCTCCAGTTTGTAATTTGCGTGGGGTTTTGGATCAATTCATATTGAGCATATGAAGTTTCTTCTTTATTCACAATGGACCGTTTTTCTTATTTTGCACAGCATTTTTCCAGGTATCACATTTGAAGAACTTTTAGTGTCCACTGTTTCTTGTCCATATTGCTTTTGTGTTTGAAATCCCACAATCTCCGATAAACCTTATCATTTGCATTTCACCTGTAATTTATTGAACATGCCTACCCAATGTCACAACTGGTTAATTGTGTGCAATTTATGCTGGGTAACTGGCTCTACCAATGAAGAGCCTTCCTTTTAGTGCTCTCTCTATATATCCTGTCTTAATGAGTTGTGTTTTCCAGAAAATGTGCAAACCTACTATATAAAAGGATGAAACATGCCATTTCTGTGCTGGTCTTAGAGAGAAATTCTACTCACAATGAAGTAAATTAGATCATATTGACATTCAGGCTGTCCAGCAACTATTTGAAATGCTCTTGCTCAGAACATATGGATTTCCACCAATTATCTTGCTTAGATAAACAAACCAGATATAACAGAAGGTTGCACATTCAATCTGTCTTTATGCAGCGTTGGCTGACCTTGCCCAGGGTGCTAAAGTTGGTCTTTGGATCTAAGCACACTGGAAGATGAAGCCTGTGAAATTGTACACCAGCATGAAGTTACACCTTCAAGGCAGCAGGAAGGTTAAGGGGAGGGGAAATGTTGTTGTGACAGTTTACATATAACTTTAATTGTATCTTTCTAAAGGCCGTGGCACATTCTGGGAAATGGTTCCAGCATTGACGACTGATATTATATCCAAGTGGCCATTCTTCACATGGGAGTTGCCAGGTAGGCAAGGGATATTGATGAGGTACCTTGAGATTACAACAGGCAAATTGGTGTCCATTTTCAAAACACAATGAACAGAATAGCTGCAGACAGTTATAGATGTCATAGGTTTACAGATTAGTTTAGTATCTGTGATAAAATTGATAATTATTTTCCTGTACAATGAGCAATATTAAAATGACTGCTGCAGAAATCAGACTTGCACTACTAAAGATCAAGTTGCTGGTGAGATGTGGTGGGATGCTGGATGCAGATAGGTTACAGTTTTGGAAATGTTTCAATCTCTGCTTTTGAAGCCGGTGCCAAATAAATTAGGATTGTGGAGGTACCAAAAATTTGAACTAATCTACATTGTTGTTATTTAGCAAATGCAAGTCCCCAGAGCCAGGCAATTGCCGTCTCATTTGCTGAGTGTAAGGTGAATGGTTCACCACTTAGGCAAAGTCTGGCTGCACTACAGTTTACGTGCAGCATTAATTCTGTCTCTTCACAAGTCCACAAGCACTTGTACTGAGGCCTCAGCAATGGAGGACATTTGTGCAGGGGCTCAGATGTGATATTTCAAAGCCTGCTATTTGCCAGTTAGGGTTTGTTACATCAAACATGTTAGTGACTTCCCTATTTCCTATTCCTTGAGCCAGGGAATGTAGATCCTGCTTAGGAACATTGTTCCATATGTGCTGTTGAGATGAAAGGCAGACAATAAGTGGGTTCAATATATTATTATGCAGTGCTGGTTGTTTAGGGAGTGATGTTTGTCAGTACGGGAGACCTGGAAAGGGTGCACGATGATCATTTTTGCATGTAGTAAAGTGTCACCAGGTTGACTGTGATGATCTATGCAGATGGACACAGTACTTTGCTGTGGAATGTGATAGGGCAGGCCTATGATATAATGAGGTCTGGATTGTTGTGGCACCAGTGCAATGGCAAGTTAAAGTGAAAAACTGCAGCTACTGCAAGTCTAAAATGAAAATAGAAACTCAGGAGGTCTGGCAGCATCAAGGAAAAAATGTACAGAAGCGTATACTAAGAAGAGGATCTCAATTATGATATGGACTAAAGTGTAATAATTGAGCTTAGTACTTCTGGGATGAGAAAGTTGACCTGGTTTCCTGCTCTTGCTGGCAATTCAGTTATTAGCTGAAGTCCTTGCATGTCAGTATTGGGTGAGAATCTGACCAGATTCAGTTTGATGGTCTCGTTTCAAATTTAAATATTTTCTTGACGTTCACTGTTCATAACTGGAAGTGGTTAGTGGGCTGAGTGACTAGCTGGTTTCGTATATATGTGTAGCTGCGTGCTAGATAAAGCAAATCCCTCTGGTAAATGCAGAAGATAAAATTGGTAAGCAATAAATACTTGAAATTAATAATGCTGCCATTTTTTGAGGAGGAAAGCAGTAGTTCCTGAAGCTGTTGGACCAGTACTGCTGGTCAATTCAGAGGGCTGGATTTTCTTGGGGAGCTGGAGAGACCCTGTGGAGGTATTAAAATGGTGGCAGGGATCCTTTACCCAGTGCATACAGTTTTACAGTGTTACCTGATTCACATCACAGGCCAACACATTGAACTCCTGGCTGGTAGGGATAGGCCGTTGTTCACAATCCTCATGGAATGAGGCTGACTTTAAGGGTGCCTGGTTCTCTGCATCTTGGAGTTGTCATAAACCATGAATAAGAAACACTTTTTTTTCAAATAATTTCTAAAGGCTTTTCCCATCTTCTCCCTCAATGCCATGGCACTCTAGCCACCAACTATGATCCCTCATACTCTCCATGCCAAGCACTGGTATATCTGCATTCATTCACACTAAATATTTTAGATAGAGGCAATGAACTCAATAATGGTAATAGGACGTGTTTCAAATAAACTTTTAAAAAGGAAATCAATTTGTTATTTGTGACTCTCTTCTATTAGAGTCAATCAATCAATCCTTAAAGTATTAATTACAGACCTGCGAACACTCAAGATTTCTTTATCTTATGTAAATAGACATTGACTCGCCAAATTTACAGACTAGATCAGAGCTGTCTAGAAAACCATGTTTTCCCATGGACTCAGCTGTTTCAACGT
Source organism: Chiloscyllium plagiosum (assembly GCF_004010195.1). Classification (NCBI taxonomy): domain Eukaryota; kingdom Metazoa; phylum Chordata; class Chondrichthyes; order Orectolobiformes; family Hemiscylliidae; genus Chiloscyllium; species Chiloscyllium plagiosum. Next base: position 31,871,949 of record NC_057724.1, on the reverse strand, counting down.
TCTTTCTAAAAAAAATCAGATTTAAGGGTATGAGGGATATGTAAACATGAGGTGGAATGGATGGGACATAGGAAAGATGTGAGAGATAGAGATCCTTGCTCTTTTTGTTATAACTGAGATGTCACCCCAAAGACTGACATGGGCTTTTTCAACAGCTCACCTCAGCCCTTTGGCTATCTCTGAACTCCTTTCATGACAGTGGGCCTAACCCCTGTTAGCTAATGTCAGTGTGAGAGGGAAGGTGATTTCTGAAATAACACCATTAAAATGGTACTGGGAAAGAATGGGACTAAAAACACTGGAGGATTTGAGACTAGGTTTAGCATATTAATTGTTTCCTCTTTATTCACAGTTTTCCACAAATTCAGCATCTATTCTTGAGTTGTATCGTTCACATGGAGAAAATCTGGAGCAAAAAAGTGAGGTAATAAGACTCCTAAGCATAAATAATACTTATGTATAATGGATCAATATTTTCCTAAAAAGCTAATTAAAGTTTTTACATTAGCAAGTGGCATATTCATGCGGAAAGGAAAAAATAATCAGTCGTAAATTTGAAATCCCACATTTCTACCTGTCTGGGTATTTCTGAAACTAACCATAGTCCAAGATGGTACTGTCCTTTGTGGTTGTATTGAAGCTTATGCTGGGCTTTCTGTCTGTGCAGACTGACTCGTCACATCTACACATTTCATTTACTCTCCTCCTCACTCCACAACCAGAGTCTGGTTCCGTGGATATCTGTAAATACCTTACCGCACTATACGTACGAGTCTTATTATGACCAGTGCGAAGGGGTCATTGGCTTGCCCTTTTTCTTTTGTCAACTGTCTTAGTTGGTCGCAACAAAACTTTTGATATTTTTAGCACCTTTCTCCAATTAAAATGTAGTTAAATAATTGTGCTGGAAGCAGTGAGCAATCGCAAGCTTACCATCTGCCAACATGCATACACCCAATTACTCATCCCTACAAGCTGGAAAGGGCAGTACAGTATGAAAATAAACCAATACATGGCTTAGAGCCTTTGGGTTTCCTTGGGGCCTATGTTTTACTTTGGTTTATTGGACTACCACCAATAGCAGATATTGTAATTGTCTTGTAAGGCCGCAGTTACCAGATGTTTTCTTTCCAGTCACTGCTCTTGAGTGAGGCACCTTGATGCTGCTTGTAGAGACAAAGAGAGGATGAGTTGTCTCTTACCTGTGTTCAGCTCTGGCAATCTAAAATTCATCTCCTCTACCAAAGGGAGCTCTCCTTGAAATAGCAGCTTGTTTGTATGTTCTAAAGAAGTTTGTCTTTCCAGGCTTAGTGATTGTAGATGATGCTTTTATGACTAAATGTGAGGATGCTTATGGTATCAATCAAATAGGAGGTGAGGACCTTGTAATATCACTCATGATGGGGGTGGCAGGCTGGGCTGGCTGACTGATTTCATTGCTCCTCTTGGCTTAAGATGTTAACCTCAGATTGTCTTTTGTTTAATTGACATTGGTTTCATGAAATGTGGCTATGCTGGGTTAGTCACATGATCCCATAGCCATTTTACGTCAACGACTTGTTCCCTTTTTAAAATTGTTTCACTCCATAAAAGTCCCAGGTATCAAATTGGCCAATGGAGTTAAACATCATTGTGACAGCCCAGGGAGAAGGCAGTTCAACAGGGGTACATCACAGCCCAGAATTGATGTCTAAGGAAGCCACCTCCTAACTTTCATGAGTTCCTGCTGCTTGGGACATTGAAGTTAATAGTAATGGAGCAGCTGCTTTCCTGATTAAGATGAGTTGAGACACAGAATGCGGATTGAACGTGGCATTTTTCTTTCTTTTATGGTGCGGTGTCTTTATTTTGGTAGACACCTGAGGGTAGAATATTTAACAAAATGTCAGGGTCTTTCCTGTTTAAAATAGATATGCTTTGAATAATCCAAGTCTAGGCCATGATGTAATAACCAAACAGTAATTCCATTTGTATTGGATTCCTTTCAGTATCTTGACTAAATGCCTACTGTTCGTCTTGAGTCCAGAGAGTGAATATTTCAATGGTTCACAGTTGATCCTAATTATACTTTCATTCAGTATGAACATATGCGCACCCCAGTAGGATAGGCATTTCTCTTTCAGTCCTGTTCTGTTATACCAGTATGGGATAGGGTTGAGACTGGAGTGTCCGTGATGAAGTAAATTTTGCATCATTTGTCACCATCACTGAGACTGACTAACCAGGAATCAAACTGAGAAATATTTTTCATTGTTTCTAAATTCCATATGCACGAGTCCTAATTGATGGTGATTGGCATTAGGTGAGCAATGGGGGTCTGTAATGATTTCAGCACTGTTTGACAGACTGATGCAGATAATAGGACACACCAGGAAGGTGCATTCTTTGACCTTGACTGTTCTAGAGTGAAATTATTGGAATTTGCATCCTGGTATCTGATCTTGATGCTTCACATTGACTTCTATGACTACCTGCAACCACTGCCCTTTGACAATCTGTCTGGAGGAGTTGCTCTCCTCCTGTGTAAACAGAACATCCCTCTCCTCCACCAGTACATCCAATGCAGTGTGGAAACCTTGGAGGCTACTCTCTGCTATATTGTGCCTTTAGTTGATGGTTCCCAGGTCGCATTGACTTCCTACATATTGCCAACTCCTGTTGTCGCCACAATGCACCTACCTTTTCTGAGGTGCAGGATAACTTTAACTAGTACTCACCACTGGGTCATATTAGCTTTTGTTGATGCAGCCAGCTAGTCAACGGCATTGAGTTTGTGATGCTAGGATGCCAGTATCTATAGACGTCAGTTGATTACATGTCATGAGCCCAGGCCTATTTTTGGGGCTATCCAATTTAGAAGCCTGTCTGTTTTTCCGGGAGTTAGCAGAGAGATGAGCAGGCCATTTTCCAAGGGAGGAAGGATTGAAATGATGGTCGTAATTAGGGCAGAGATGCACTGAAAATTAGTAAGGGTATTCCCAATTAAGCATGTGTCAGTATTTGTTAGTATTTTTGCAAGTTTATGCAAGTGACAGAAAAATAAATTGGCACATAAAATATCTTATATCAAAACTGAAGAAAGTAGTATTTTGTAAGTTTATTAACAGCATATAAATAATCTTGATTTCTTCAGAGGTATTAGCAATGATTTGTGTACAGACCTAACTATAGATGCAAGAGGGACAGATCCAATTCTACTGCTGTTCCCTCTGTACCACCAATTACCTTCCGAAATCTCCATCTTTTATACGGCTTTGGAGAGAATATTTGATAGTCTTTGTACAAATATTGCTATCTCATTGTGTGAGGTAATAGAACTTCTAACCACTCACTCGCAAATTATAAATCTTGAACTAAAAACTTGAACTTAGAGCAGTGTGCATTGACTGAAGGATTCTAACCCTGATAGATATTACAGTAAGATTGGAGAACACACCAGGGAATGACTTTGTGTACTTGCAGTTTCTAACTTTTTCTCTCCTCTGTTATTCTGCATTTTCTTCTCTCAGTACCAGGTTCTTAAAGTCTAGAAACACAAGATGCCCTTGAATAACCTACCCAAATATTCATGTTGAAACCTTCACTCTGAACATGGAAGCTATTTATGTATTAGTAAGAGACATTACAGATCAGTGTGATATTGATCTCCAACTAGCATCCAATGACCAGTAAGTCAGGTGAGGGTTCTTACAAGACAATTTATGGGATACAATTCTGGTTATATTTGATTCCTATTATGTCCCTTAACAATCCAAGAAATGCTAGGGAGGAGGGACTTGGGAGAGGGGCGTTGGAAATGTGATAGCTGGAAGGAGATTAAGGTGAGGGTGATAGGCCGGAGTGGGGATGGGGGCGGAGAGGTCAGGAAGAAGATTGTAGATTAGGAAGGTGGTGCTGAGTTCCAGGGTTGGGACTGAGACAAGGTGGCGGGGGGGGGAAATGAGGAAATGACGATGGATGATAAGATGTATATGGAGGTTGGTGGGGTGGTAGGTGAGGACCAGTGGGGTTCTGTGGTGGGGTGGTAGGTGAGGACCAGTGGAGTTCTCCACCGCATCTCCTCCACTTCCCGCTCCTCCGCCCTTGAGCCCCACCTCTCCAATCGCCACCAGGAGACAGGCCGCCTACTTGTGGAATGTTTCAGAGAACACCTCTGGGACACCCGGACCAACCAACCCAACCACCCCGTGGCTCAACACTTCAACTCCCCCTCCCACTCCACCAAGGTCAGTCCCAACCCTCGAACTCAGCACCACCTTCCTAACCTCTCCGCCCCCACCCCCACTCCGGCCTATCACCCTCGCCTTATCACCCTCACCTTAACCTCCTTTCATCTATCGCATTTCCAAGCCCCTTCCCCAAGTCCCTCCTCCCTACCTTTTATCTTAACCTGCTTGGCACACTTTCCTTATTCCTGAAGAAGGGCTCATGCCCGAAACATCGATTCTCCTGCTCCTTGGATGCTGCCTGACCTGCTGCGCTTTTCCAGCAACACATTTTAAGCTCTGATCTTCAGCATCTGCAGTCTTCACTTAATCCAAGAAATGCTACCAACTTTGATTTCAATTAAACTGAGCTAATTTGCTGTTGCCTGGTTAATTTGTAGCTTTTAATGAAATGTTTTCATATGCATATTCTTTGCAGGTTTATTTAATTTCTTTTGTAAAATTGGAAAATGTTTTTATAGTTTACTTTGCTGCCTTGGAATAACTTACTGTTTAGCTTCTTCAACTCTGTGTACATTTCTCTGAACGAAGAAACTAGTATTGACTAACCTACAATGTTCCAGTGGATGCAGACAATCTGCCCACAGTTTCACTTCCCTTTGCCTCCTACTGGGAGGATTTTTGTAAATTCTGAGTGATTAAGTATGTCTGCTTTTCACAGCAGATATAAAGTAATGAAGACTGGGTAAAGGCCAAAGTTACTTTAAAATTTAATATCCTTTAATGCAGGAGAAAGATTTTCCATCTGTGTTGATGTTTTTGCATGTTTAGACTGCTTATTTTGCAAAAGTTTGAAGGCAAAGTTTTTATTTTAAGTATAGAATTTTGCATTGTTTTAGTTAACAATTAGGCTGAGTAGTGTTTCCTTTAGCTACCATGAAAAGCATGGCAATAGCAGTAACGTTAATTTCTGTTGGAAGCATCAAAACTACACTGGGGATGGTGTTCACTCCCTTCCTCCAAAGTGCTGTTGAGCTGCAGCTCCACCCACTGAAACTGGGTTCTTGGTCCACTCATGCACTGTGACTGAAGATCTGTTTTTTCCTCAACCTTGTGTCTCAGCCAGGATGACAAGATTGAGGCTGCAACTTAGTACTAATTCTACATAAGCTCTGACGTTTCGTTTGTGGCTTTGGAAAAAGGTGTACAGAGAGACTGGCAGCAAACATCTCGAGACTAACAGGAACTGGGCAGAAGCTGTTCAGTAGTGGAGAAAGGCTATGTGTAATTGGTCACAAGTACTGAATTTACTTGAGACGTTGCCAAGTCTTTTTTAGTTACCCTCGGTCCTGACAGACTGCTTTTCTTCAACTCTGGTGTTGTGGTCATGAGGGCAATAAATAATCCAATGTTGGATGTGTGCATCAGTGTCTTGTGGTGTTTGCTGAAGCAGGTGGGTGGGGTGCTCAGGTTTTCACATGATTCTTTTGTTTGCATTAGATTAGATTAGATTAGATTACGTACAGTGTGGAAACAGGCCCTTCAGCCCAACAAGTCCACACCGCCCCGCCGAAGCGCAATCCACCCATACCCCTACATTTACCCCTTACCTAACACTACGGGCAATTTAGCATGGCCAATTCACCTGACCTTAGGTGACCATCCGGGACTGTTGGCAATATTTGGGGTGGTTGGCACATTTATGGATGTTACTAGTTTAAGTTGGATAGTCTTGGATTGGAGATTTCCACAAATTAGTGGTGATGTTGCATTTTTTTTTCCCAGGGAAATTTTGGGGATATCAGTTGTGTTTCCTCTGCCACCTCATTGTTTGACATGATGAAGCTCCGAACTTTGTTTTGAAGGCTTTGTGTCAGGCATGCAGATGAGGTGGCCCACCCAATGCAGCCTGTTAACTACAACCAGTGCCTTGATGCTGGGGCTGTTAGCCTGGGAGAGGACACTGATAGGCAATCAACTATGTTACCATTGTTCCTGCAAAATCTTGGAGGTTCATCACTGGTGATAGTTCTCCAAGGCATTGAAGTGTTTGCTGTACATTATCCGTGTCTCTGAAGTATACAGGAAGTGCCCTATAGATCACAAACTTGGTGTTGTGTTTGGTCTGTTTCTCATTAAATATTCTGTACCTCAGAGTGTCAAATGTTATGCTGGCACACTGGAGGCAAGATTGAGTTTCATCGTTGATGTTCATCTACTCTTAGGAGGCTCCCAGGGCATGAGACAAATGCACAATGCTCGAGAAATTTCAGCCTGGCAGAATCTGCAAAGGAAGTTATACTGGACCTGAAATGTTAACTCTGGGTTTCCTTTACACAGATCCTGTCAGACCTGTTGGGTTTCTTCAACATTCTGTTTGTTTTGGATTTCTGTCATCTACGATATTTTGCTTATCTCAATGAACGAGAATTGATCCCACCTTGTCCAATGGCTCACATGGAGTAGGCCAGTCAAGCACCTTTGAAGTTCGGATGCTGAGCCTCTCTGAATGTGTTGACAGGTGTGGAGCACAGTCTCTCTCTCTGCATAAACGCACATGTGATCTATATATTGCAGCTTGATAATAAAGTTTGAGGTGATCTAGGTTCTTGAATTTGAATAATTTCCTACTTGTACTGTGGAGCATCCCCACTTCAGAGGGGATGTTGATGAAGGTAGGATGAATGTTGTAAGTTGGAGAAAAGCATTGGTGCTTAGTTTCCACTAGTCACCTTATTGATTTCTAGCTGTCAGATTTTTCAACCTCGCAATGAACTGGGTTATGATGAGATGGTGGGGGATAATTTGTTTTAGGCTATGATTTGAGGAGACTGAAGTTGAGAACCACGCTTCAGTTAAGGTTGATTGGGTCTTAGTTGAGGAAATCCACAAAGTGCTCCACCCTATGAGTGCTGACTGCCTGTTTGACTTTGATCTATGTCACTGTTTTTAACTCCACATGAGATGGATTCTGGTTGCTTGGGCTGCATTGAAGAATCCATGCATATCATGGCTGTTGGTGAGTTGTTGAATTTTCTGTGCTCTTTCCATCCATCATCTGTTCGCGAAGTTATAGTTTTGTTGTTGGACCTTTTGCCTTCATTTTTGCAGATTTGTTTTCCTTCCCTTGAAGTTTGGTGAAGGCTCCAGGTTAGTTACACTTGCATTTTACTAGGTCTGGGATCTCCTAGTTGTTGTTCTCGTACCCCTGGTAAGAAACCAGTATTATCTTTACTGGTGTTGATTATGATGATTTGAAGGGCATTCTGGATATTCTGTGCTTCCTGCTTGGTGACATGGTCAGGTTTACTATGAAGTACTGAGTGAGTCAGTTTTCTTTGCAAAATTGTCAAGTATATGAACATTTACTTGCAGCTGCTTTTATGCTACTTCTGCCATTTTTTTTTTAGCCAGACTGTTGGAAGTAGTAGACCAAATGAGGCAATGGTTGCTCCAACAGTTAGCAGCTCCTGTCAAAATGTGAATGATTGAACATCCTGAGATCCCTCACTTGGGTCATGATGTAGTCAAACAGGTGTCCATATCTGAAGCGAGTGTGTTGCCACGGATTTTAGATTTGCCTCTGATGAAATAGTGTGTCTCGTTTGACCAGACCATGTTGTCGGCATTACCATGAGTACAAATTTGTATTGAGGCTTGGCATTGGAGTGAGGATGTTGGTTATGGGATGAGAAGGTTTTTCTGGAAAGCGTTAAAAGAATTAATTATGTAGATAACCAGGGCATGGAAGACGGTTTCACCAGCTGGTAGACTGGGATATAGTAGAGATGGACTATGTTGTGGAGGTGGAAGAAGTTGGTCTTTGTGATTGAGAGAGAATGTAGTTCCTTTCATAATTAAAGTTAATTTTGAATCCTATGTGTTTTTGTCCATAATACAATACAATGTGTCTGACAGATTGGGTTGTATCACTCTATTTCTTCTTTTAGCTACTCCAGCAGCAGCAGCTACATTTATTTTTCATTGATGTATGCTGAAAGCTTGCATTGATGTTGAGATTTTTATAAAGAGAATTTTAAAAACCTGATAATTATTTAAAATGCTTGTGGTAAGTTTTGAAAGCTTTTGCAAATGATCACTAATGAAAAGTTGACAAGTGTGTTTCTTAGAGAATGGATTGGCAGAAATTGGCACTCATAATTGGGCAAGACTTAAAATGTGATCTCTTGACAGAGGTGGTCCATATTAATAAAATTGTTGAGCTGATCAAAATTCTGAAAGATTTATTTTCTTTTACACTATTGACCCAATTATAAGATCTTCTGAATCAATTTGAATTGGATATGTCATGGTTTTTCAGAGTCAAGATTAGAGTGGTGCTAGAAAAGCACAGCAGGTCAGGCAGCATCCGAGGAGCAGGAAAAATCAATGTTTTGGGCAAAAACCCCTCATCAGGAATTCATATTTAACTGACCAAACTGGACTTTTTCATTCTGGACTGTAATTTTTCAACCTAACCTACCTGGCATGCCAAACACTTGTCAAGATCAGCTCTTGAGTACAACTGCCAGAATTGTGGCACATTGGGTATAGGATTGGAAAATGTCATACATTTTCATTTCTTTTTATATCCCAGCCTTCAGGAATCACCTAAAGAGCTCCTGTGCAGTAGTTTGAGATGTTAATAAAGCAGTCTTGAAATTTATGCAAGGTTACAAATGGAAGGAAGTGTCTGCAACCATTTGATAATGGGAAGGCTTTGTCACGAGCTTATGGGACTGAATGTTCTTGAATTTGAGCTTTTGAACCAAAATGTTGTCCATCCTGAATTGGATAATGTGTGCCACCCTCTGTAATACAATGTGTGGGTCCATCTGTTTACATGGTAATTGTGAAACAGTAAGTGCTAAAAGAAGATAAGAGTCTTGAAGTTTGGGTGGGGGTGGTGGGGGTGAAGTTGGTTGCTGGAGACTAGAAATGTTGAAATTAATTGTTTTAAAAAAATGTCTTTATTTTATTAGCCCACATTTGACCCATGCTCTCAGCTGTAAGAACACCACACTTGGGCCTTCATTTCTGGAGTAAAGAAGGGAAAATCAGTACAACCTCTTATTCTTTGCCTACTGCTGGAAATTACATATGTGGAATGACAGGATAGATTTAGACACCCTGTGAGATCAAATCCCTTACTAACCAAATTTGTAAACAAAAGATTGAC
>NC_057724.1:31816365-31860351 GCF_004010195.1 Chiloscyllium plagiosum | reverse complement strand
GTGGTGCATGTATGGAATGAGCTGCCAGAGGATGTGGTGGAGGCTGGTACAATTGCAACATTTAAGAGGCATTTGGATGGATATATGAATAGGAAGAGTTTGGAGGGATATGGGCCAGGTGCTGGCAGGTGGGACTAGATTGTGTTAGGATATCTGGTCGGCATGGATGGGTTGACCATTGAGATGTACAGCATGTTTCCATGCTGTACATCTCGATGACTCTAATCAAATGTATCTGCATGTGGCTAGATTTAACTTTTTTCATAATGCTCCTGTGAAACATGTGGACAGTTTTAATGACATTCAAAGTGTTACATAAATGCGAGTTGGTGTTGTTCCCCTTGAAATCACAGCTGACTGAGTGCTGTTGTTTGGTTTTGAGGACATTTTGGGTTTAGCTGAGTTGATAAAAAGAATATTTGTAAAGTTACAGAATGATGTTTTGTTGGAACCAGTACTTGATGTTGTACAGACTGGGGCTTGGTGAAGCTGCAGTGTTTAATGTGGATGATGTCAGTGGTGAAACAGATGAGTTGGTTTTACACATCGCAGTCCCTCCTCACTGTTCTGCCAGCACTGCCCTCTCCAGCCCATAACCCAGGTATATCCACCTGCTGTCACATCTTCTTTTGAAACAATGTCATTGTTTGCATTAAGATGGGATGCTGCTGTTGTCAATGTCAACTGGGTGAACAGAACAACATCTGGTTACAGTAGCACCCTCCTTCGGAATTTGTTCATTATTTTGCAATTCAGTTATGCTGTTGCAGATACTGTTTTGATTTGCCACATACTCAAATAGGGGAGAGTTTAAATTCATGTAGTGGAGACTTTAAATTATATTTTCATCAAGGTATGCCATTTGTAACTATGGGCTGAACCTTACATTTTTTGGCTATGTCCAATTTGAGGTGCATTCTTTGGAGGGTTCCTCACTGTGCGATCTGGTGAGTTTCTCATCCTAGTTTACCAAACTCTGGTTATTAATTGCCTGCGGTATACCAGGGGGTGTCTTGCATCTGATTTCTGCCCCATTTACCCCACGACCTTTTCTGAAAAACCTGCCACTTACCAGATGTCCTGCAACTCACCAGCATCCCTTGCATCCACACCATCTTTGAAAACCCACAATGTACCTGGACAAGCACTGTCAATCTGTAGCTGCCATTCACAGTTGCTGATATATGCCCCAGACATGGCAGACAGGGGAAATTGGTGCCTCCCTGCATGGGCAGGGACCTAAAGGTTCTGCAGGATGGGGTGTTAGATGCTAAAACACCAGGTCTTGCCGGCCTGGTTGCTACACTCTGCTTTCTGGAGAAATGCCCAAATGGATCAATGTCATTCTCCATTTTGCCAATGTTAGTGTCACCGCCTTCTCTTTGATACCTCACACTCACTCGATCTCTGCTTTGTATCCATCTTCCTTCAAGGCTTATGCTCTGCTATGTTCCAACCATGCAACACGTTCCCAGAATGGTCCTAAAGTGTTGGTTTGTGCTCAAGGCTTTGACCTGCATCCTGAAACCATAAAATTTGAACTCTCAGCGCCAACAAGTGAACTGCTGGTTCTCAAATTGATTAAGGATCACAGTCAAACATATCAATCTTGTTTCATCGGGCTCAGTCAAGCTGGCTGCTTTTCTAGAATTCTCCAATTTAAAACAAAAAGGAACTTCCTTATGTTTTTAATCAAAACAGTGAAAAGCAAATTTTGCTCTATATTAGAAAATGGCTTAGAGATCCCATGTTATACAAGTACAATTTAATGATCCTAGCACAACATTTAGGTCTCATGAAAGTATATGAATTCTTCAAAAACATTTTACTTCTGTATTTCGTGGTAGATGTTTTGCTACTGCAAAAGGATTTTTTTAAAAAATCAACCCCACCCATTCCACACCCACACCCACACTATTGCAAAGCCCAGACATGTAGACTATGAAAATGAAAAATGCCTGATGGCAGTTGGACAAAGGATAGGCTATAGGATCAGACCAGATATATTTTGTTATTCATTGTACATGTAAAAACTAGACAGACTGAAAAAAAAGAGCTTCAATTAGCCTTGCCCAGTTAATTCTTTTGTAGATGCCAGAGGATAACAAAATGCTAATTCTCCTCTGATAGCACCTTCCAAACCAGTGACCTCAACGATGAAGACAGCAGATGCCTGAGAATAACTCTACCTATAGAACTCCTCCAAGTCACTCATCATCGTGACTTGGAAATACATCACTGTTGCTAGGTTAAAATCCTGGAACTCCCTTTCCTAATGTACCGTGGGTATCCCCACAACTCACTGTCTGCAACAATTCAAAAAGGCAGCTCTTTACCACTTTTGCAAGGACAATTAGGATTGGGTGATAAACGTTGGCCTAGCCAGGGATGACCACATCCTATAAACAAATATTGCAAGCAATAGAGAACATAGCAGAGCATAAGCCTTGAAGGAAGATAGATACAAAGCAGAGATTGAGTGAGCGTGAGGTATCAAAGAGAAGGTGGTGACACTAACATTGGCAAAATGGAGAATGACATTGATCCACTTGGGCATTTCTCCAGAGAGCAGAGTGTAGCAACCAGGCTGGCAAGATTTGGTGTTTTAGCATCTAACACCCCATCCTGCAGAACCTTTGGATCCCTGCCCATGCAGGGAGGCACCAATTTCCCCTGTCTGCCATGTCTGGGGCATACATCAGCAACTGTGAATGGCAGCTACAGATTGATAATGCTTGTCCAGGTACATTGTGGGTTTTCAAAGATGGTGTGGATGCAAGGGATGCTGGTGAGTTGCAGGACATCTGGTAAGTGGCAGGTTTTTCAGAAAAGGTTGTGGGGTAAATGAGGCAGAAATCAGATGTAATTGTTTTGGGAACGGCATTAAACTGAAGGTTCATTAACCTGCTGATGAGGTTTTTTTGGAAAGCTTGGAATCTTTAACTCTCCAGGAGCAATCTTTTGCTAAGATCAGAAATTGGATCCTGTGGCCCCATTTGGAAGGTGTGCATAGGACTTCTCTGATATTCTGCCCAATATTTCTTCCTTGATGAATGTCACTAAAAGGATCATGATATTTGGCCATTATCCCATTACTGTTTTGAGAGGGTTTGTTGTGTATAAATTGGCTGCTATGTCTCCTGCATTACAACAATGACTACACTTCAAAAACACTTAATTAGCTTTGAAGAACTTTGGGATGTTCTAAGAGTTTTATACATTAACTATCTGTAGTCAGTGAGCACTCTGCAGATTAACTAAAACCCTTATAAATATGAACTGGGCGGAACTGATTGGTTGGTAAGTAGCAGATGTATATCTGTAAAGTGTACCTTATAAGTGTTTGAAAAATGGCTTCAGTTCTATCATTTCTCACCTAGCTTTCTGGAATAGCACACTGAGGTTGTGAAAAGTACCAAGTAAAGGTAAGTCTTTCTTGAACTTCCAACATAAGTTTGCATTTTATATCTGGTATTTTTGTTTTGTTTTCAAATCTGTAGCAGTTGTATTGTCAGTTCAAAGCACTTTGTAAGCTCCTCCAGTGAACATGTTTTCAAAACTCATCTCCTGTATACTGTGAGAATATGGTGATTTTAATACCAAACTTGTGGATAATTGTTTATTCCACACTTAGTGAAGCAAATAACTGTACAGTACTCAGCTCTGATCTATATATTAAGAGTAACTGAACTTAATGACCTTTGTCCTTCAATTGTAAACTCTTCCCTCTGTAGTTGATTGTTGGAAAGTTAAAATTCTACACTTTTAAAGCTGTCCTGCTCTTTATGTCAACCACCCCTTCAACCTTACCACATCTCATGTCTTATCACATGATTTTGCTCAGAAGAAGGCCACCTTCCATCACTTGCATCAGACCATCACAGACATTTGTCAATTCCATTGTGGAGTATTCTCTTTGTTTTGCCCTCCTTCTTTCAGTCACCATATCATAGAATTATAGAATCCCGAAAGTGTGGAAACAGGCCATGGGACCCATTGAGTTCCCATCAACCATCTGAAGAGCATCCCCCCCCCCCAAAACCCCCAATCCATGTAACCCTACATGTCTCATGGCTAATCCACATAAACTACACACTCCTGGACACTATGGGCAATTCAGTATGGCCAATCCATCAAAGCTGAATATTTTGGATTGTGGGAAGAAACTGGAGCACCCGGAGGAAACCCATGAAGACCTAGGGGAAAATGTGCGAACTTACACGGACAGTCACCTGAGGGTGGATTCAAACCTGGGTCTCTGTTGCCGTGCGGCAGCAATGTTAACCACTGAGCCATCTCAATATTTGTCACCTTCACAGCCCATTTTTTGCTCCTGCACCTCCACCAACCAGCCACTTATGTTTGTGTTCACTCCCACAAAATAACTACTTCTCAAGTCAATTATAACTACACTTACAAACTGCAAACGGTCTCATGTTTGGCCCTTGCCATCACGCTCTGAAGCCATTGATTTCCTTAAACAGTCTCTCATTTCCATCTTTTGAAGCTCTTCTTGCTAGAGTATCATATGTAATTGCTTCTCTTTCTGCCCCTCCTTCTCCAGGATCTAGATTTGGTTCCATTCTCTTGAGTTTTATATACTTTCTGCTGATATCATCTTCAGACAACTGACTGTACATTTATGCTGAGAACTTCTTGCTGCACTTCAATTCCTGCCTGACCTCTGCAGATGAGGCGGAGGAGAGAGGGAGTGAAGTTAATGCCAAACTGGGGCTAGGGAAGGACAAGCTACAGGGAAATATATTTTCTAGTCAGCCTGTTCCGAGATGTTATTACGCACGTCTGGAGGAGGTGGGACTTGACTTGCATCTCCTGGCCCGGAGATAGGGACACTACAATTGCACTGCAAGAGTTCTTTTAAACTCAGGAAGAAGACTGAGGAAAGGAAAGTAACCATGAAGATGTAGTACTTGAAGCCTGGAAAGAAAGAGGGCAATAAAAAGAGAATGACTCCACAATGGAATTGAGTGTGTCTGTGATGGTCTGAGGCAAGCTCAAAAATAGGAGGGAGTGGATAACCTTTTTTGTGAAATTCCGATGTAAGCAAAAGTTACTGAAAAGGCATCCAATGGTATTGTCAGTGAGCATTGAAAACTAAGAAATCTAGGGAGTAAATGTGTAGAGGTTAGGTATGTTCAATGTTGTCTGTGCCAAGGAGAGTAATGGATTAGGTTGGAGTTTCAGGTAATGGGATGGGGATCCTTCAGGAGGCTGCATCTGGAACTAGCAAGGAGAATCTGCTAACAAGGTGAAGTCTGAAGTTCAGTAAAGCTCTTAGTGATGTTTCAAAATAAAATTTGCTTGATTGGCTTGCAGTCACCTACCATATCATAGAATCCCTAAAGTGTGGAAAGAAACCACTGGGCCCATTGAGTTCGAACCAACCGTCGGAAGAGCATCCCTCTCCCTTCCCAATCCCTTTAACCATACATGTTTCATGGCTCATCTACATTAAACTTCAAATTCCTGGTCAGTATGACCAATCCACCTAACCTGAACATCTTTGGAATGTGGGAGGAAATAGGTGCACCCAGGGGAATCCTGTGCAGATATATAGAGAATGTCTGTGTAAGTTTACACAGTCACCTGAGGGTAGTCACCTGGGTCTCTGTTGCTGTGAGCAGCAGTGCTAACCACTGAGCCATCCCATATTATATCAATATGGCTGCTGTTCCATTGTCTCAGTTCATGGCTGGAGCCAGCGATTGCATGCAGACTCAACTTGGGTTTTGACTAATAGCTGTAAGTATACTTCTCAGCACTTAACATTGTCAGAATTTATATTTAAAAATGTCATCTCAGTGGAAACTCCAGGCATAACACATTGTATCTGAATATTAAAAACCTAAATTGTGTCATAAATGATCCTGGCTTGAGTTTTTGATGCGTTTTGAAATGAAATCTTATGATCCACTCAGTATTTTTATTATAGAATTGTGCAAAGTCCAACAGTAAATGTGTATTTTTCAGTTTCAAATACAAATCATATTTTTGTTCTGTCTCATTTATTGGCAAATTGAAAATAATTGCTTGAGTACCTGGAGGAAAGAAATGCCTGTAGGAACTGAGCAATCACTCCATGGTACCCAAAGCGGTCAACATTGAACACCCACCATGCTTTTAGTTCCAAGGTTCTTCCGCTTTGTCTCTTACTGTTCCCAGGCTGATGTTAGTCAAAAATTGGCTAGGTATCAATTTTCTGGAGTTTACTGGAGACTTTCTGTCTGTGAACTCTAAGTTATCTCCAGCAATCCTTCACTGCTCACCTCATTATGTAAATGCTATTTTCTTTCAACACAGCTCTCGTCCTATCTGGTGCTCACTAGCAGTGGAACTCTCACTGCTGCCTGGAGCTTCTAGCATTTGTGTTGCTGCCATATCTAAAGCCCAGTTGTGCTTCAGGTCAAATGCTGCAGGCCAGGAGTTGCCCTTCACTGTGTAAATAATGACAGTGAAATGAATGACCGAAGCTCCTGCGGACACAAAAGTGGCATGGTTGACATTTCATTGAAAATATAAGCTCACATTTGGACATGGATTGCCACTGTACATCATCATCTGTCTCATTGACGGTCATAGCATTTGCAGCTACAAAATTGAAGCTATGGAGGCTATCAGTCCATAGTATGTTAGAACCCTATGTGTGCTACTCTTTCTCTAACATCCAGCGTAGTGTCATGTTTCGTCATTTATTCACTGTGGAAGCATCGCATGTTGTAAAATCGTTAAATTTTTGATAATTTTAGCTATTATTGAGAACAGGAAAAGCAAAGCACAAACCAACAAACAGTGTAATCAAAGCTGCATTTGATTTGGAGTATAAACTGGACAGTTGGTTCTGAAATACACCAAATTTACAATCAATGAATGATAACTTCACCCAAATTTCATCTATTGGAAATGATGTCAATTAAGACCTGTTCAGTTTGTAGCGCCCAATGCTGCTGCATGTGATGAACAGGAGGAATAGCATCACATTCAATGTCCTTCCCTTCCTCTTCTGCAGGGTGTTGTTGCTCTTCAGCATCCATCACATCTCCTATTTTCTTGGTCCATTTGTGCAACTCTCAGCATCCAAAGATAATGTGATGCGCCCGTTCTGGATTCTACAGCAAGGCCTTCCAAAACTGATCCTTGCATCATAACCTCATCTTAAGCAGACTTCTGGTCTGCTCCAACATTGCCTAGTTGGAGGAATGAGTTGCTGTGTATATATGGTTGGCCTAATTGGGGGAGGCATTCTGGAGGCATCAGGCATGGTTGGAGGGTTTAGGCATGCTTCCCCAGCATCCATCCTTGTGAGGCATCTGGTCCTTAATTATAGCAGCTTCCACAGTGTATGGGGCAGACTTCTAAGATATGGTACCTCTGATCACAAATTGTCATCGTCAAGTCAATGGTACT
Source organism: Chiloscyllium plagiosum (assembly GCF_004010195.1). NCBI lineage: Eukaryota > Metazoa > Chordata > Chondrichthyes > Orectolobiformes > Hemiscylliidae > Chiloscyllium > Chiloscyllium plagiosum. The sequence goes on along the minus strand of NC_057724.1, from coordinate 31,852,926 downwards.
ACAGGCTGCTCAGCTGTATTGGAGGGGAGGGCAAGGCAATCTCACTAAAATTTACAATTCTTAGAATGTGACAAAGTAAGTCTAGATAGGACATTTCCCTGGCTGGTGACTCTAGAGACTCTAATCTCAGAATAAGGGGCAGGTAAGTTAAGGGAAAGATGTTTGGAGGGTGGTGCTTCATTAGAATTCTTGATCCCAGATGGCTGTGCAAGCTTGATCTTTGAACGTGTTCATGACATAAATCAGTAGACGTAGTGTAGGAAAATGGCTGATCAGCTATTGTCAAGAATGCAGACACAGGCTTGATGGGCTAAATGGCCTGCTCCTTTTACTATGTTCCTGTGTGTGTGTGTGTGTGTGTGTGGCTCTCTGTTTTGTTTACCTTTATTATTTTTGACCTGTAAGGAACATTGAGTGCTGACATATTATTTATTAACTGAGAGCATCACAATTAGGCCAGATTACCCTCCCTCACCATTTTCAGGTGTACTTCCCAGAAGGAGTTGCTAAATGAACAACTTCTACTTCCATAGTAGACTTTGGTCAGGAGTAGGAGCCTTGGTACAGTTATCTTTTTACTTTCTTTTTCTGAGACCCGGTGGTCTGATTACAGTGGCCACCCCATTGTAGAGGCTGATATTAACTACCTCAGCACAGAGTAGCATTGTACTATGATAATTCACTGGTCTGCATGGGTTCAGTAGATAGGCATCCATTGGAATAGTCTGCTGCTGTTTGCCGCATGCAAAACACACTGATTCTATGCCCGGTTACACTATAATGATTTTAAAGGTGTTCACCAGGTGATGTCCCCTCTATTAGCTGACATTATGTTGCTGTATTGTGCCATCTCTGATTTCTGGAAAATCAAGAAACAAGGAAAAAAATAGAAACCGAGGCTTTATAAGAGGTAAAGTAAGGGGGAATTAATGTAGTTCTTGAAACAAGATGGCAATGTAAAGCTAAAGGTCACAGCTGCTTCTGTGTGTTTGTGTTGGTGTTTTCCTTCATGCCAGACCCTCCTGTTAAACCACACCCTAATCCAGTACAAACGGCTGCAGTCATAGCAACGACCATTACATTCCTGACATTTGGGAGTGGTTAATATTGGTTTGTGATGTATCTTAATTGGGCAAAGGCCACACCCTGTCTAATGGAACTTATTCTGGACTTGAAGTCTACTTTGTATCCGCTAGAGTGATTTTTGTTCCCTGGTTTAGTTCAGAGAATCCACTTTTCAAAAAGAAACTTTTGTAACTCTTTTTACTTTGAAATAGAGAAATGTTCAGTCAGCATGGTTTTTGTAGTGTGCATTCTGTAACACCTAGATGATGAACTACAATGCATATTCCCCTGTTTCTTTTATTTGCTGTACTTCTGCATAATTTATTTAAAAAGTAATCTTCTGCATGGTTACTGCTTATGATAATGCACAATTTGACAGATGTTCAGCAAGGTCTAAAATCGATTGCCAGTGCTGAGTTAGCTAACACCATCAGCAAAGCCTAAACAGACTGGACTCTATTTGCTGGAAAAGAGAAGACAGGGAGGGTGACTTGATTGGCGATCTTTAAGATTTTGAAGGTGTTTGATGGGTTACACACAGAAAATGTTTTTACTTCATGTGGGAACCAACACCAAAATCTATAAATATAAAATAATCAGTAATGAAGTTGCTTCTGAATTACTTATTAAATCTTAGGGAGAAAGACAAGAATGTGGAAACTGCAACCATGAGGTATAGTGGAGGCAAAAAGCATAAACGTACTTAAGGGCAAGTTAAATAAACACAACAAGGGAAAGAAAGATATAATGGTGGGGTGAGTTGGAATAGAGTGAGAGGAGGCTCGTGTGGAGCATAAAAACTGGCATGGACTTCTTGAACTGGCTACCCTGTTTCTCTTTCAGAAATGCTTTGCAAGGAGGGTTGGTGTTCTGTGAAATTAACAAGGATTCCCTGTTCTTGTTACACAATGCTTGAAGTGAAACTTCGGATTTTAAACTGAATTTATCTTGGCACTCCTGCCCCCTCGCCCACCTCACAGTTGATTAACACGCTTGCACTTCCTATCTTGAACTGTACAGAAAGAATGATTACTAAGATGTGGAAGTACACCGCTGTGTGAATCCCTGTACTCAGCAGAGAAAATGCTCATGACATTACAATGCCTCATTCAGGACTGATAACCATCTGGAGAACTAAGGTTTCTAAATAGCCACTCACCCATTTCTTGCCTCAACATGGGTAACAAGGAGAGGGAAGTTTAGGTGGATATCTTGGATATATTTTGAACAGCCAGTGCCTGCCTGATTCAACTTTACTGCAGGTCTGTGAATGAGCACCCAGTGTCTGTGCCTAAAGTGAATGGAAGTTAATTGGGGTCCTTCACAGGTTGTTGGACCCCGACTGAAATGTTCACATACACTGGTGTGATATCTGCAGTCTCTATGCTTGTGTGTACGTGTTGAAGGGGCTGGTCACTGATTCTTGAAGGGGCTGTTTGAAGCTGCCATGGGATTAGTAAGTTAAAAATACTTTGTACAATCAGAAGGAGTAGTTTGTTCCAGCTGGCTCCATGGTAACTCTCTCTGTCCGCTGCTATCCTGTGTTCCCATTCCATCTTGCAAGAGCCTAATCTGAATGTTAGTTCCCAGTCTGTAATAATCAGATCTACACCTTGCTGGCTGAATTCAATAAAGCCTTTAACCGCAAAAATATGATTCCGATCTCCTGGCCATGACTTTGGACCGCTGCTATAGATGTTTTGCCCATTTCACATATTTTGGACATTGGGTTGATAATCATCCTCCTTGGTATATACCTGTATTCAGTCTATTATGTGGTAATAGAAGTAAACAAAAGCAAAATATTGCTGATATTGGGAATGTGCAATAAAAGCAAAAAATGCTGAAAATACTGAGTTCTGGCATCATCTGTGGAGAGAGAAACAGAATGACTAGTTCAGGTCAAGAAATGTTCTTCAAAATTCATAACTTGCACACAGTCATAGATTTGTACAGCATGGAAACGGACCTTTAGCAGTAATTTTTAGTGAGAGTTGTGTTTGTTTATATAACTATTGAAACTGAATGTCTTCTGATATACTGACACTTGTATCTGTTATACACTTATGAACATAGCCACGGGGATGCCTCTTTTTGAAAAAAAAACTTGTCATATTTGATGGAGTGACTGAAATTAGGAAACTTGCATGTGCAAAACTAAATGTAACCACTGATCTGGGTTTTAATGTCACATTTGACTGTGGTGTTAGCAAATTAGCTATGCTGTTAATAAATTATTTTGTGTTTATGGTCTCTAAGGCACTTTTCTATCTTTAGCAGCATTAAGCTGGTTTTTTCAAATCATGAACACATCTCTGGTTATAATATCCATTATCCCTTTTTTGAAAGCCACTTGGTTTCCTCTGGTTAGATGTTGATGAAATCTGCTCATCTTATTTTCTAACTCATTTGTTGGTGAGTTTTAGTCACAATGTTCTTAATTTTTGGTTTAAACTAATTAAATATTTGAATAAACATTTGATTTATCTATTTATTCACTAACGCTGTTTGAGTATGCACTGCCAACATTTACTGGGACAGGTAGCTGCTTCCATCCTTGGTTTCTGACTAGATCTACAGGGTCCTCTTGCCCTAAAGTGTGAGAGGAAAATCACTAGCTTGTAAAATAAGACATTATTACTAAGACTGTTGTCCTCCAGTCTGTCCTCTTCCAGATCCTAACTCGTTCTACCTTTCCCTAGCCAAGTCCTTATCATATAACCAAGTTGGTTGAAACTTAATACTATGTTCAGCATTAATCCTTAAAGAAAGAAAAAATACCTATTACAACAAACAACACTGAAAGCTCTGCTTTTAACTCTAGCGGAAACTGTGTAAGCAGGGGCATTGAGCACACCAAGTTTCAATGACATTTAACTATGTGAGGACTGAGCTATTTTACTTTTTGAAGGCCTCTATCAGGTTGCATTGGACAAAAAGAGAAACAAGCATTAATGTCAACAACAATTCTCCTAAGACATGGGTTCAATGTAGAACGAAACTCGATGAGTTCACAGGAACAAGAGTGAGTACAATGCTTCATCTCTCCAACTCTGTTAGCAATGCCCATTGACGTAGCTCTCACTCATTCCTCAATAAGGACATTGCAGACCTTCTCTTTCACATTCCAAACTCATCTATCTTTTCCTTTGCGTTCTTCATGCCACGCAATAACATCAATCTGACTAACTATTTTGGTTCCTTTCTTTCTCGCATTCAACCCCACTTTGACTTTACACTCATTATTTATGTACCCTTTCCACCTTCTTTTCTGGTTCTTAGCCAGGGAGGCGATGGCCTTATGGTATTATCACTGGACTGTTTAATCTGGAGACCCAGATAATGTTCTGGGACGTGGATTCGAATCTTGCTAGGACAGATGGTGGAATTTGAATGCAATAATAAAACAAAACCCGGAATTAGGAGTCTAATGATCACTGTGAATCCATTGCCAATTCTCGGGAAAAACCCATCTGGTGCACTAATGTCCTTCAGGGAAGGAAATCTGCTATCCTCACCTGGGTCAGGCCTACATGTGACTCCAGACACACAGCAATGTGGTTGACCCTTAACTGCCCTTTGGACTATTAGGAATGGGTAACAAATGTTCTACCCATTGATGCCCTCTTCACATGCATGGAGTTTTAAAATAAAGCATGTGCTTGATCTGCACAAGGTTGACTCATCTTTTCACCAGAGGCAATCTAATCCTTGCCCATGTGGAGTTTTAGCGCTATGGCTGAGATTGTGAAGGAGCCTTCATGCGGTCTCCAGTCTCATCTCTTTCAGCATTGCCACTCTGCAACCTACCCTGGAGTATGTATTCACCGCTGTTGATACTCCAGATGGGTCCTCACTGCAAAAGATTTTGCAGCTTTGGCTGCTCTGCAAATTCTGGGCACCACGAGAGAGAGCTTGGTGGAACAAATAGAGTCTCTAAAGGAGCTGTCACTTCTACAGTATGTCTTCTGTGGGAAATGGTGAGTTCTGATGTTGGTGAAAACAGCAGTTGCACCATTGGGTAGTGTCTGTTGGGACCGAAGCACATTTGCTTACTTCCTCTTCCAGTATCAACCAGGGCACAAGCAGTTCAGCTGAGTCAGACTGCCCGGCAGGAGGCAGTAGCCAAACACTCCAAAGTTAGAGATCACAGACATCTCCAGGATCTCAATATAAGAAGCTGCAGCCTTCCACCAGCTTCTCTCACTTCACTTGGGAAGAACTTCATTATGAATTAGAGTTAGGAAACCTTCTTTGCACAAGAACACTTTGAATTGATTAGGTGGATGGAAGGCATTTTTTATGCTTTTCATTTAAATTTAATCTTCTCACTCTCAGCATTGCAGTTTGTTTTTGTAGCCTCTTCTGAATCTGCACAACCAAAATATTATGGATACAGAAATTCTCTGAATATTTTGAATGCTATTCAATGCAAGGTGATGTGGTGATGAAGGATGTAACAATGTCTGTCACACAGGGGCCTCTATCAGATTTTAAGCCAGAGATATGAGGAGTTCAGTGGAAGTACGGCACGGTGGCACAGTGGTTAGCACTGCTGCCTCACAGCGCCAGAGACCCGGGTTCAATTCCTGCCTCAGGCGACTGACTGTGGAGTTTGCACGTTCTCCCCGTGTCTGCGTGGGTTTCCTCCGGGTGCTCTGGTTTCCTCCCACAGTCCAAAGATGTGCAGGTCAGGTGAATTGGCCATGCTAAATTGCCTGTAGTGTTAGGTAAGGGGTAAATGTAGGGGAATGGGTGGGTTGCGCTTCGGCAGGGCGGTGTGGACTGTAAGTAATCTAATCTAATCTAATCTAATCTAATCTAATCTACTGATCTAGGAGCTGATCACAGAAGCTTCTCCCATCGCCAACTCTTCTTTATGTGACAAAGGCTGCTTTTCCTCCAAATGTAAAATGCTCTGCCACGTAGTCTTGTACAATATGCTGTTGGCAACAAAATTGTATGACATTCTAGCCTTGAAATTAGATTGTGCATCCCCTGTTGGTTTGGAGCTAAAAAAGAGATTAGATGTCTGTTACTTTGAAGGCAGTGGAGCGTAGTGAAAATCTGGTCCACTTTTGCTCAGCACTAGGTGGAAGACAGCACTGACTTATTACCAAAGGTTTTAACTGACAAAGTGGCAAGTACACTCCTGGCAGTAAATCAACACACATTTTACTTTTCCTTTTATGATTTAAAAGGAATTTGCCTCATAGTCAGCTGCTGCTTTGATATTTAGGAAACGGTCAAAACAAAATATTCACTTTCTCCAGCTCTTTAATAATTATTTTGAGAAGACCTGAATTAAAAGCAGCCTCATTTGCTGAAGCGGGGTAGGGTGGGTCAAGGCAGATGCAACTCGTGAATGAGGATTTCCTGCATGTTAAGTAATACCCATTGGTAAGCAGTGTTTAGTTCATACATAATGTTGTGCCATGATAAATCAGATTGCATGTATGACTTTGCTTGTTTAAATGCGTTTTTAGCTGATTGAAAATATATTATAATCTTGTAATTTTTGTCTGGTTGCTATGGCAAGGATACAAAGAATGGAATGGAAATGGAATTAATTGGGGCACGGCCAACTTTAATGAGCGAGAGCAAATCTGACTTTGGTTAATTGCACTCAAATATCGGCAGGCTAAAGCCATTGAAATCCTGTTCTTAAGGAAGTAGCAGCCCTGTTGTGGCACAGAGATAGTGTCCCTTCCCCTGCATCAGGAAGCCCAAGTTTAAGTCCCATTTGCTCCAGCAGTGTGTAATAACATCTTTTGAGCAGGTTGATTAGAAAAATAGGAAGTAGGGGCTATTTTTGTGCAATGGTAGTGTCCCTACCTCTGAGCTAGGGAGGTAGGGTTCAAGTCCCACCTGATCCAGAGGTGTGTAATAACATCTCTGAACAGGTTGCTTTGAAAGAAACTAAAGAGGAAGTAGTACAGTGAGGATACAGTCGCAGAGTGGAAAAGATGTGGTAAACAAATCCCAGAGGTCCCAAGATGATGATAGAGATTGAGCTTATGATGAAGAAAAAAAACTCGTGTATGGCAGTTAGATAATACCAGTGAAAACCAGACAAAATATTGAGTGTTCAGACGGGAAGGTAAAAAACAGAAGCAAAGAGAGAGTATCTGAAGAGACTGGCAACTAACATAAGCAAAGTCCAAAATTCCTCTGTAGCCATCAAATAGTGAAAGGCCCTACAAGGAGATTTGTGTGGAAGCAGACAGCAAGACTGAGATATTAAATGAGAACCTTTCTATCTGTCTCTTGCAAGGAAGAAGTTGCTAAGTTTGTGAAAGGATAGTTGCTTCATAAGATGGGCTAGGAAATGATTAAATTGAGGCATTAAAAATTATTATTGAGTTCTGATGAAGGCTCAGTAGATCTGAAAAAATTGAGTCTGCTTTCTCCGCACAGATGCTGACAGACCTGCTGATCTTCTCCAACAATTTCTCTTTTTGTTTCAGATTTCTAGCATCTGTAGCTCACAGTTTTATCATATGGGCTAGTTCTACATAAAGTTAATAGGGCAACAGGACCAGATGAATCCATTCAAGAATCCTGAACAAAGGAGTGATGGAAGTTGTGGAAGCACTGGCCATAATTCTTCAAGATTGTGCCATAGAACTGGTGAATTGCAAATAGTTCTGATTTGTTCAGAAAAGGATGTAAAGGTAAACTTAGTGAGTACTTGTCAGTCAGTTTAACATTGATGGTAGGAAGGGTTTTGAAATTATAATGTAGGACAAAATTAAGTCATTTGGACAAACCTAGATTAATTAAGGAAATACAACAGGCACTTGCTGAGATCAACTCACATTTAACTAATTTGATTGACTTTGAGGTAACAGAGAGTAAATGTGGTGTTTGTAAACTTCCAAACAGTGCTTGATAATGTGTTGCACACTGGATTTGTCAGCAAAGTTCAAACACGTGAAATTAAAATGACTGACGGTCTGGATATGAAATTGGCTGAGTGACATGTAACTGGTGAGCAGCTGTTTTTCTATCGGAGAAAGGTACACATTTGGATTACGGTCTCTGGTTTTCCTGATACGTTAATGACCTAGACTTGGGTGTGTAGGGCAAAATTTTTGGATGATGCAATATTTGGGAGTTTTGCAAACTAAAGGGAATAGCAATAAACTTTGAAAGGTCATAGGCTGGTGGAATGGATGGACATGTGACTGGTGAAATTTAACACAGGGAAGTATGAGGTAATTTATTTTGTTTGGAAGAATGAGGAAAGGCAATAAAAGAGTACAACTCTAAAGGGGATGCAGGGACAGAGGAACCTAAAGTGTATGTACAAATCATTGGAAGTAGCAGGAGCAGTTGAGAAAGTAGCTACAAAAGCAAGCAGCATCCTGGACTGGAAAAGTAAGGGCACAGTTGTGAAAGCAACTTTTATAAAACACTGAATAAACCCTAACTAATGTCCAGTTCTGGGGCACTTTAGGAAGGAGTGGTTACATTTCAGATGTATGCTAGAATGGTCGCATGGATGAGGAACTGCAGTTGTGTGGAAAGATAGGAGAAGTCTCCTTGGAGAAGAGAAGATTGAGGAGATTGGATTGAGGTTTTGAAATTCGTGAAGGGTCTGTGCACAGTAGAGAAACAGAGAAACTGTTCCCTTGGTGTAAGGATCAACAACCAGAGAACCAGTATGAGATGAGTGGCAAAAGATGACTTGAGGAAAACACTTTTATACAGGAATTGGCTAGAATCTTGAACGCATTTTCCAAGAATTTATTGGAGCTAGGTTCATTTGTGGCTTTCAAAAGGGAACTGGACAATCGCTTGAAAAGGGAGTATGCAAAGGTATGGGCAAAAGACCAGGAGGATATGTTACTCTTGCAGAGAGCCAGCAAAAACTGGACAGGGAGAACGGCCTCCTGCATGCAATCATTTTCCGATCTGATGGTGGTCTACTGCAATTGATTAGGGTTAGTGTTTCAAAAATAGAATTAATTCTGATGCTACTTTAATAGCTTAATATTCATAATCCATTGCAGGAGTAGAATGTGAATTTGTAAACACCTTATTCTGAAGTGAATCTAGGACCTTCTGGTTGTTATGATGTCGTCCTGTTAAATCATGTCCATGCTTCATGTTCCTTTCAGAAATCTCTTTTTTAATCTTAAGATTTATACTTATTATAGCTGACTTGTAACAATTATGTTGTAAAGCCTGATTTTGTAATATTGGGCTTTCATACGTTAAAACACCTTAACATACGCTAACGTAAATTGGGCATCCTTTTATTTTGATGTAGCATTGGATTTTTCTGTGAATTTTAATATTAGGTGGGAACATAGATTTGAATGGATAAAGAGTGAGATCTCTGTGTAGCAATATTTGTAAAACAAGTTTGGTGTTGGGTGGAGTGCACATGCCAAAATAAAATAACAATGAAAAACATGTAGCAGGACCTTTTTTGAGAAGGTGACACACCCTAAATCATGACCTTTTCTTTCTTTCTTGTATGATGTGGAGACTCCAGTACATTTGCAATGTTGATAGTATACATGTGAACTAGGTTAAAAATCACACATTACCAGGTTATAGTCCAACAGGTTTAATTGGAAGCACGAGCTTTTGGACCACTGCTCCTTCAGGTAGTTGGAGTGGCGCTCTAAAAGCTCATGTGCTTCCAATTAATTAAACCTGTTGGACTATAACCTGGTGTTGTGTGATTTTTAACTTTGTACATCCCAGTCCAACACCGGCATCTCCAAATTATGTGACTAGGTCGGACTTTAACTAACTGAATCAACACCATTAAGCGATGTTAGGGTTGGCACTAGTCAGCAAAATTCATCCATGATCTGAATGCTTTGTGGTAACTTTGCAAGCCATCGTATTCTTACAGTTTGAAAATATTGTTGCTTCGGCAGCAGCTGATGGTACTTAAAAAATGTTCCCCAAATCAGATGTATACTTGAACGATGCTTGCTTTGTGCATATGTTCACATTGGACTGTGTCAATTTAGTTGAGTGGTAGCACTCTCGCTGTTTGAGTTGGAAGGTCATAGTTCGATCCTGCTCCAGAGACCCAGGAAAGTAATCTAGGTGGAGATTAAGGGAGTATTGCACTGCTGGGAGTGCTGTCATTTGGTTGGGGTGTTAAACTTAGGTTCCATCTATCCTGTCTTCTGGATATAGAAGATTCATGACATTTTTCAAAGAAGAGCATGTATCATAACCAGTATGTATCCCTCAAGCAACATAATTAAACAAAATATCTGGTCATTTTTACATGAATGGGATCTTGCTGTATGTAGATTCTCTGCAGCAATTCTTACATTAGTGAGCGCCCTTCAAAACACACACTGAATAGCTGCAATGTTCTTTCGGGATGTCCTTAACTCCTGAGAGGTGAATCTTTCCTTGAGACAAATTGAAACTCAAATTCTGCATGTACTGTTCATATTTATTGTCATTGCTGTTTTGATGAGGGTGGACATTGCTACCACAGTTGTGAAGGAATGATTTTAGTGCAGCCTCTGCATGAATTACTATGGAGAAAATTGCCCTGAAGTCCACATCTTATGTTATGGGGCCTAATTATTTTGTGGTATTCTTGAATTGAAAATGCTGGCACTTTCTGTAACTGACCATTGTAAATAAAAAAAAAACAAGCAAGCAATCAACAATTGGTGGAAAGCTGAAGGGTGGAGGTTCAGGTATGAATCTTCTTTTGTCAAAACATGTTGAAGGGGCCACACCCAAAGTGTTAATCTCTTTGTTGCCTCCATCGATGCAGACTGTCCTGAACATTTCTAGTATTTTCTGGTTCAGTTATTTGCCTCTGTGAATATATAAAACACACTTCACAGCAATAACTTGCACTTATATGTCACCTTTAATTTAGTAAAACATCCTGAGGATTATTAAGACTTCAAAAAATGGGTGGTAGTGGAGCAGTAATTCTGTTGGTGTTCCCTTGCACATCCATCATAACTTTGAAGTGACATATACGTTCTCGATAGTTTTTCCATGAGTTTTGGTGCTCTTCAGTTGAAATCATGACGTACAGGCAGAAGTATGCAGTGAAAGTCAATATACGTATAACTGTACAGTTGTTAAGATCCTAGATGGTTGGTAATACTGGATAAGACAGATTCGGGTTGAAATCTGGCTTGACAGACCATAATGTTTTTGCAGTTTGGTTACCATGGTATTCGGTCATTGAAATAGGCTGTCAATGTACCTTTAACAAAAGGATATGTATGTATCACACAAAAGACAATGTTAAAAAGTATCAACAGCCAAAAAGAAGAAAAATCGGCCTTTTTCCCCGCTATATGCTTTACAGACAATAAATGCCAGTGAAATATCGCTCCTTTACTCTTTAATTTACTGAACTGACAAAGCAGTAGGCATTTCCTTTTGGCAAATTTCTGCATGTTCACCAAATGCAGCATTCTTTCCATCACTGTTGCTCCTAGGTCACACAGATATAATCTCAATGAACTGTCTGGGGAAAGAAAAAAAACGTGTTTTTAAAAATTTTCCAAGCCCAGTCTACATAGACAGCTAAAAGACCTTAGCACATTTTCCCGCCTCATGGCCTGGAGACTGCCAAACTGAAACTAACCTTCTGGTGGTATAGATATCTTTTTACTCTAAACTGGATTTGAAGCATATCTGAATTTTTCTCTCTGGATTGTAAACCTTAGGCTTGTAAGCACTGCAGCATTTATCTCACCCAGTAGTTGTTTCACTTAAGTTACATGCTTGCTTGGAAATGCTGTTATGACCTAGTGCTCAAAAGAAGTTTCTAACCCATTTTTTTTTTTGAAAAAGCCAAGTCACCTTCACACAACTAAAAACAAAGTACTCATTTACCTCTATTTTAGAACCCAACTTCTCATACCATTGTGGGCACAATGGTTAGCATTGCTGCCTCACAGCACCAGAGACCTGGGTTCAATTCCTGCCTCAGGCGATTGACTGTGTGGAGTTTGCACATTCTCCCCGTGTCTGCGTGGGTTTCCTCCGGGTGCTCCGATTTCCTCCCACAGACCAAAAATGTGCAGGTTAGGTGAATTGGCCATGCTAAATTGCCCATAGTGTTAGGTGAAGGGATAAATGTAGGGGAATGGGTCTGGGTGGGTTGCGTGTCGGTGTGGACTTGTTGGGCCGAAGGGCCTGTTTCCACACTGTAAGTAATCTAATCTAATCTAATCGAATCTAATCATATTAGTATGAATCTTCATCTTGCAGCTAAATGTTTTTCTCAACTTAAATGAACAAAGTATGAAGATTTCACACACCCACTTTATTGGAAAAGGAAGTGTTATTGACAACATTGGATTTGTACAGAGCTTTTGTATAAATTTCTGGCTGGAGTTGAAAGTGTTTTTAAAATTAGTGCACTTTTTAGGCTGGGCACTTTGTTCAGCAGCAAATCTGACAGATTTGAAAGACATCAGTCTCAAATTCTTTTGTGAATATAAATCTACTGTGAGTGCATCCTAAGTATTGCACATGTTTTACTCTGCAGGCGCTCTGAATCTAGTTTTGTCAAAGCTCTGTTCTGAGTATGCCTCCTGGTTTCCAGGCAACAGTCTTGCTGGAGTACTGACCTCTGCAACGTTTGTTGACAACCCATTGGCAGCTCTGTGTTCTTATCTGTGCTAGGCCAATGTGGCTGATGCGTACAGAGCAGCTGAGATCAATGTCCCTTGGGCATTGTGTGACTTGTGTAAACTATAATAGTCACCTTAGCTGCTAGTACAATGAAGAAATCCAATTTATAACTACTTTTTCCTCCCAGTTTTCTCACTTTTTGAAGGTGCTGCCTTTCGTTGGAGTATATTTTACAGACATGAGTTTTCCTCTGGTACCAAGTGGTCATTTCTCATGTCAGTCTAGACTGTGAATGCTGTCGAGTAATTCAGCGCAAAAGGCATGTGTCCAAGAGGAGTCCTCTTTTCTTGACATTTAGGTCAGGAATCATTAAACAGTCCTCAGAAGATTTGTGCTCAGTTTACTATTGAGCTAATCTTTTGTCCCTCCTTCCTCAAACCCACAAATATTCAGGCTATGGAAATTTTTCTGTTGGCAAATAGGGCACATTTTGATGTTGAGAGTCAATTGAGTAGTCTCCTCTTCCCCTGTTTATTTTAAGCTGTTTGAAAGTTGCTATGGTCAGCACTTTATAATATGTGTTGAGTACTCTATCTCACTCTCCAGTCTTGAGATTTGTTCTCTAAAAAGGAAACAAGAGGTCAACCTTTATTTTGTTTGCAGAGTGCCCTTTTGTTTGTCACCATGCTGCTATGTGGCATGTCAGTTAAGATTTTGGTTAACACAGTGACCAGTGTATAATGTTGGTGTGTTCAACAGTTGTGGCATTATTGGAGGTTAGGGAATAGTGATTCACAGACCAGGAAATTTGTATAATTTGAATACTAAAATGTGGTCATCTTGTATTTGGCTCCACATACTGGGTTTGCTTAGGATATTTACATACAAAGTGATAGAAGGGAGGTTTGAGAAGAACAGTTAGATCACACTCTAATGAAATTATTTGCTGAGGTCTTTGGACTTAGGTGGGGGAAGAAGGATGAGTTATGACTAAATTTAAGCTGTAGTTACCTTCCGATAACTAGTTTAAGATGCATGTAACCCTGGCCTGTAATTTGGAAATTAAGAAGCAATTTGGTAGCGAACCTTAAGAGGGAGAAGTATTTGAATTTTCAGGCAAACATGGCAGCTCCACATTTTGTGCTGGGTTAGCTGATCATGACATGAACTCCAGAAAAGTTGCTCATAGTTGACTTGTTGGATAGAGCAGGAGAGAAAATCAGTAAGGAAGAGAGAAATTGTAAGAGGAGGGAAAGGGGAAAAAAGATGTAAAATTTGTGCTTTGATGATATGTAGTAGACAGTGAATTACGTTTGCTATCATGGCTGTGTTTATTGTATGCCAGACTTCTGGATTGATTCACCACTAATGTCAACATGGGAGTCCATTCAATCCATTGTACCTGTGTGGTTCTATGTATGTGGTTCGGACAAATGTGGACATAATGTGACGAGAGCATACAGTCTGCAGTGATACAAGATGCTAATGTGCCATGAAGTCTTCACTAAATACATGAATTGACTTACACAAAAATTAATTTCAGACAATCTGAATTTTTTTTTAGATTAGATTCCCTACATGTGGAAACAGGCCCTTCGGCCCAACCAATCCACACCGACCCTCAGACTAACCTACCTAGACCCATTTCCCTCTGACCAATGCACCTAACGCTATGGGCAATTTAGCATAGCCAATTCACTTGACCTGCACATCTTTGTGACTGTGAGAGGAAACCAGAGCACCCGTAGGAAACCCACGCAGACGCAGGGAGAATGTGCAAACTCCACACAGACAGTCGCTCGCGGCTGGAATCGAACCTGGGACTCTGGTGTGATCCAACTTATTCTTGTTTCCTGAGCAGATTGTTTTGAGTTCCTTTCAGCAGTATATTTTTTGGCAGTCTTGATCAAACTGATGAGAAATTGCTTTTAGGCTCTACGTTTCATGGCCATGCCTCCAAGTCAATATTTGTTGTGACTTTCAGGAATCAAATAGAGACTTTTGACTGCATAATATATTAGCCTACTGGCAGCCTAGGCTAGGAGATTACCTTTTGAAGAGAATACATTTTCAACAGCACAGCAACAGTTAAATTTTCAGAAAGTGTGTTTCAGTCTACCCTCATCTTTATCTTGCAATGTCATCATTATCAACTAATATGATTTGACTGTAAATTTTCAGTATAATTTGTTTGATCCATCTTCCTATGTATGGACTTGCACATACATGCAACATATATATGTATTAAAATGTATTTTGCATTAATGCACAAATGCAACCATTTGTACTGTTAATGTTGTAGCAACACTAAATGGAAGTACATAAATGCTAAGTCAGATGAGTTCTCTGATTTTGTTCTACCAGCAATAAATGCCCTAAGCAGAGGGTGTTAACCAAAATAATCACATCAAACAGTTTTTCACACATCATGCTGTTAGATGTTTAGAACTGGAGACTACATTTCTCTCTTTTGGAGAAGGGGTGGGGTTGTGAGGTGGTGTGGGGGTCATGCCATCTATTCATCCCTCATTGTCTGTGAATAGCATTGCTTGAGGGAATGAGGCCTCTCTTTATTTCCGCTCTGTTGGAGCACCAGTGTTCTGTTTGCACAGGGCAGGGAGGCAGCTCTTCCCAGCAATCTGCGTAACAGCTGGACCTCTTCTGCTCTGCAGTAGTAAATTAGCAGCCTATACTCCACCCTAGAAAAGGGTGGAGCCAGCAAACCTCCAGCAGTCGACACCTTGGGATTCGTGGCTCTTTTTTAAAAATATCAAAATGGACTGTGTGTCAGCCTGTGTGCTGTCGTCTTAACAGGAAAAGGTATTCTTCCTGATTTTAAAAGAGATCTTTTAACTTGCTAGCTTTGTGTTCTGCTTGGGTTGAGGATGATGTTTGTGGCTGAGAGTTCAGGGAATAGAACTGTTCTGATGGGCTGCTTTTCTTCCCACCCCTCCCCCACTCTCTCCCTCTCTGCAGAGCTCTGTAGGCACTAGGGATGTGGAGTACAGCAGTTTGCTAATGCTTGAAGGAATGCCAGCTATAAGAATCAAAACGGAGCCACCGGAACCTGGGCAAGGGGTAAGTCCAACTCTCCAGACACTTCAGTAATTACTTCCAGACCTCAGGAATGTCAGGAACAAAGTAAAATAGTCTGAAGGAGGAAGAAATGTTTTTTTTCTCTGTACTGGGATTTAAATCTAATTGCTTTCTAAAACTGTAAGAAATGTTTAATGTAATCTTTTACATGGACCTTTATATCACCCTGTTGATAAAAGGCATTCTGTAATATAAATTAAATTTCATCTAACTGCATTCAAGACAAGTGCCAACATTATTTTTTGAAGTAAATTGTTATTGAGCTTGTTTGATTTTTTTCACATGTTTGCATTTTGTCTGAAATGTTTATTTCCTTGATTTTTAGTTATCATTTTCCCCACTTACTCCCACCCATGTCACATTTGTAAGGGTGGGAGAATGGAAAGAGAGTATAAGGATAACCTTCAGTGTCACTTACTGAGGAAGTTGAAAGATTAACCCTTTTGTTGGTCTCATTGGCATATCTCCGGATCCCCATTTGCAAATAGATAGGTTTAGTTTCTTTAACCTTCTAGGGTCAGGGTCTCTGCCCCAGTCATTTTAACTAAACTTTTCAAAGAATCTTAATTTTCAGTGATTTAAGATGAACAAAAGCAAATATATTTTTAAATCCTTTGTTTCCCCTAAAGTTGTCATACACCGCCCTGAACCACCTCGTTTTCTTCTCTGTTGGTTTCCATGTTACCAGGAATATCATTGGCACAGAAAGGAAATGTAGTGGATTTTATTTCAAGTGAATTGAAATTTGGATTCTCCTAATATTCAAGCCTTCACAATAGAATCGTTGAATGGCTACAATATAGAAAGAGGTCATTTGACTTGTCCTCTCTGTCCTGGCTCTAAGCATGAGCTGCTCAGTTAGTCCCACTTGACAACTCTCTTGCTATAGTCCTGAATTTTTTTTCAGGATAGAAATTTCCTGATTTATCCCTGTTGCAAGTAAAACTTCTGTATTTTAAAAGCAAACCAGGCAAGTATTTATGTATTTGTATAGTTTTGTTGTCATACTATTGCTTGTCTTTCTCTGAAAAATCAGAACTTGAAAAGAAAGCAAGTTTCTCAGTTGATTTCATTTTGTGTAACTGCATTTGGTGTTGGTGCCTTTTGGAGGAGATGGAGGAAAATAATTATTTGGAACTCCTGACATCGCATTCCGTCCAAAGGTACCTGTCGGATTTTGTGGTTGCATGGCCATTGGGCAATTTGAGAGCAAGCTGTTCCTGTAATGCCATCAGGCTGAATAAAATGCCAGTGTTCTGTACCTAGGCTGGCATTGAAGAACTGTCACTTGGGTGAGGCAGCAAAGGATTGTCTGGCCTCAAGAAACCATATTGAAACTTAGATCAACCAAAAACATGTCAGATCTGAATGGCTTGTATTCATATTTCATGTCTCAATTGATTTATTTCTAGTTTCAGATTAACTGACCTACTCCTTACTGTACCTAAATACAAAAATGACTAATCTGTTGATCTGTATCAGTCCTGTTCTGTTCTTTTCTTTCTTTTTTACATTGCATCAATCTATCACTAAATGCTTTCATTGCTGCAATATTTCCCAGGTTTGATGTCTTGCACATAAAGTTTGGTCTTCACTTTGTATTTACTTGTAGTTTAAAATATTCACAGATGAATAAACTTGCTTTGACTGAATTTGACATGACCATCACATTAAGTCTCCGCGTTCAAACAATTCAAAGTAATTCTATTCCACAGAGTAAATTTGGAATAAACTCTGTTTAGGTTCAAAAGTGAACAGATCCTAAGACAAGCAGTCAGACATGAGATAGATAATGGGAGGGATTGAAAGAGACAGTGGTAAGAAAGAGCTAGATGGTTTTGATTGATTGATTTGGCAAATGAACAGAAATTAGAAGGTGGCCAGGGCTAGATCTTTGCAGGAGTGGTGGTTGAAAATGGCAGCACAGACTGAGAAAGTGGTTAATAAGGCATCCAGTATTCTGGGCTGAAAATGTGTTGCTGGAAAAGCGCAGCAGGCCAGGCAGCATCCAAGGAGCAGGAGAATCGACGTTTCGGGCATGAGCCCTTCTGCAGAACCCTTCTGGAATTAAGTGTGGATTTGGGAAGAGGAACTAGTGGAGAGGATGTTCTGGATGTGACTGGCTGGACAAGTGTAGAACTACATACAGCAGTTCATTCAGCTGAGACATTGGAGTAATATGTGGTGAGACCATGCCAAAGGTTGCAGACAGAGGTAAACGTTTAGCTAAGAACCTAGGCAGAACTGTCCAAAACTACAACTGAAACTTTTGTTTTTGGAAGCTATGGGTCTTTCCCCTAAGCTTAAAAAAAGTCCAGAAATTTATAACATATATCTTATGCACAATATTTACTTTGCTCAGTTGTAAACACCCGAATGTACACAAAAAAGACAATAGTTCCAAGGTTTGCTCTCAAACTGTTTTAAAAGAAATCACCACAGCTACAGAAGTACTTAAGTTAATTACTAAGCCCTTCAGATACACAGGAAAAACAAAATCTAAAAATCCAAACTTAAAATAAATGATTATTAATAGTCTCACACCCTACATCACAACAGGTAAAATGAACAGGTAAACAGGTAAATGAGCAGTTAGAGAGCTATGTGGAACAGAAAGGAAGTTGACTGAATTAGCTCTGTTAATGCACTGGAAAGAAATATTGTCAAGAACAAAGCATACGTTTGGTAGAATTGCTGTTTCTAAAGAGGCAGTGATGAGTGTTTGATGGACTATTGAGGGAATGTCCAGAAAGAACTAGAGGGATATTATGGACTCATTCAAGAAGTCACGTCACAGAGGAAGTAAAGCTTGGGACTGGAGAGTAGGAAAATTTGGAGATAGTGAAGAGTTAAGATGGGATTTTCTTAGCAGGAGAATTTGCAACCAGATCTTACATTAGAAGCCCCATAACTGAGGGGTAAGACTCTCAATGGGGATATGCGACAAGAATTTGGTTTTCAAACCTCAAGGCAGCAATGGTGTCTGTTGAACTCAGACTGTGTTTTAACAGCTATGAGGCTCCTTTTAAATGTTCACTTTTATTCTGTCTATTCATTGTAATTGTCTGTTTTGAGGCCAGATTTTGGTACAACCACCATCTGTAAAAAGGTGGGTTGTCGCTTCTATCAGAGCGAACATAGCAGTTTTATCCTCCACCATACCCCAGTCACCTTTCTCAAGCCGCATTCAATTATTCTTTAACCCTCTCTCACCCTGCTTCCCCCCCCCGCCCAGTTTTAATTCTAGGGTCATACAAGTTCATTCGTATTAAAGTGGGCTCATATTAGGAGAAGGTTTGGGAAGCAGTCATCTAACAGATGAAGTGAAAGGAGGTGTGACAGCATAACAAGTGGCAGAAGCTGGAGAAGTAAAGCCTGAGGGATAAAGGAGGGATAAGGACACAAAAGAAAATGAGAGATGAAAAAAAATGGTCTGAAGCTGCAACCCAAATGTCTCATTTCATCAAAGCACAAATTTGAAATGCTTATTTCATTCTGGGAAGCAGTCTTATCCATAGCATGCTATTTTAAGCTCCAGGACATTGCCTTCAGTTTTCCCACGTGTTTCATTCATGGGGTTGTAAACAAAAATATATAAGCTAACACGGCAAAATATGCCATTTGGCTGTCCAATCCCTTTCAGCATTCATTCTTTAAAATGAATACTTAATCTATTATCAGCAATGATTGGCAAGGAAGAGTTGACCACTTGCTTGTGACCTGAGATCTCCTCTGTTCTTTTAGTAGGAATAATTTATATACAGCAAAACTGTTTTAGACTGCTGACTGCTTTATTAATGTCAAGGAGAAAACTAAGTGAGACTAGAATCTCTTCATTTTATTCATTGACCTAACCAAAGCATTTAACTTGGTGAATTGCAAAGTCTTTTGTAGCTGTGCTCCAATGATCTGGATGTTCAAGAAACATCACAATCCTGTCATTGCTTCATGATAGCAACTGTCTTGATCTGAAATAAGACATCATCCCAATCCAGACTGGGTGAAGCCAGCCTGTGATAGCCTCTATTATTTACTATCTGCTTGCTATTGAAATTTGTTCTTTAAGGTGAATAACCATAGGTCTTGTGGCACAGTGGTGGTATCCCTCCTATACCAGGATCATGTTCAAATCCTGTCCGCCCCAGAGTTGTCATAACATGGTCCAAACAGGCTGATTTAAAATAACTTGTAAAAGTTTTGATGAAAAACTGTTTAATCTCAGTCACCTCTGTTGACTACCATAAATATCTGTGATCTATAATTTGCAGATGATTATAGTATTCACTTTGCGTGAGATTTAAAAGTCACTCTTGATCTCTCAATTCAGCATTTAATAGACACCGTCTAGTCTCGTATAACTAGTGCAAAGCTGTCATCATCAACCTGCTAAGCCAAATATTTCCTGTCTTATGTATGTTGAAAGAAGGTTTGGAATATGTTTAGCATTTCTCAAACTTGAGTAGCCACTTCTCTGAAGAGACCACAATTGATAAAGAAATCCAATGATGGAATGTTGTACCCAGTGTAACATTCTATATGCTACTGCAGCAGGAATTTGATAAGGATCTCTGCAAGTCACTGATGGTCCTAGATGCAGAGCAGTTGTAACCATTTCTCTGTACTACTGAGAGAACTGGACTGTATCTATGACGTCTAAAATGTTGAAGAAATTTCATCAATTTTCAGGTTCGAATGGGGTTTTGAGGAAGAGAGATATACAGTTAAACAAATCTAATGTCCACCTTAAAGCCAGCTGCACAGATGTCAGACAAAATTCCTACAAGATCCGCTTCAATGGACCGGATACTGTGTCTGGATGGACGAAAACTGTCTTCTCCTCTTTTCAACCTCTCAAATGGCAAATGTCCCTGGGAAGTAAAAGAAAATGCTTCAGAAATACTCTGGAGTTTTTTTTGAAGGGTGGCACCATTGTCGTTTGTAACGTGGACGAGCTTGCTATGAATTCATCTGAACAGTAATAAACTGCCCATAAAGCTGTATCACGGTTTGAGTCTCCACAGTCTTGATGATGGCAACTTAATCCTGAAGACACATTTAAAGTGAATGGCTCCTCTTTTATATGATTTGCCTCAGTGACTTCTCGATCAGGAGTTGTTATTAGGATCTGTGATTTCCTGATTTATATTAATGATCTAGATCTTGGAATGCAGGGAACATTTAACATTTTGCAAATGATACAAAAGGGAGGATTGTAAACTGAGAGGAGAACAGTGTGAAACTTCAAAAAGGCATTGACAAGTTGGTGGAGTGGGTGTGTATAGATGAAGTTCAATGTGGAGAACTGTATTGTGAAAGAAAATGGAGAGGCTCAGTTGTGCAGGAGCAGAGAGACCTGGTGTATATGTCATTGAAGGTGAAAGGACAAATGAAACAGTTAAAGCATACAGCATTCTGATGTTAATAACAGGGGCAGAGTACAACAGCAGGAAAGTTATGTTGAACCTGTAAACGACTCTTGTTAGTCCTCACGTGGAATATTGCTTACAGTTCTAGGTGCCACATTTTAGGAAGGTTGGGAATGTATTGGAGAGAGTGCATCACTTGCTGCCATCACTTCCAGGGAGTGAAAATTCCTTGCCCTCATTACTTTCTGGAAAAAGAGGGTTTCTTCCAGTTTGAGAACAGGAGTAGCTAGTCCTACACTTCCCATGCAGTGAAATCAGGGTAGATAGAGATAGTATCTGTTCCCTTCTAATGCTTCAAAAAGACATTGACAAGTTGGTGAGTGGGTGTATAGATGATAGATGGAGTTCAATGTGGAGAATTGTATTATGAAAGAACATGGAAACTTCAATGAAATTAGCCCTTATCTTACTATACTGCAGGAGACCTGGCTCTAGTTTCTGTAATCGCTCCTCGTAAACTTAGTTGCACTCCCTGAAGGCCAGTATTTTCTTCCTGAAGTAAAGAGCCTAGAACTGCTCAGAGGCCACCAGGTGTGACCAGACTAGGCAGCATTACTGAAGTGTGATTTCCACTTCCTTCTATTTTAGGCTCAAGATATGAAGTCCAATATTTCATAACTTTTTGATTATTTGGGATATTTTCTAATCAACTGGTTCAGAGATGTTACTGAACTAGGCCTCCTGAGGTACAGACACTACCATTGTAACATAAGCACCCGACCTTTTTGATTATTTAGATATTTTCTAATCAAACTGTTCAGAGATATTATTAGATGCCTCTAGAGCATGTGGGACTTGAAAACCGGTCTCTTGGTTAAAAGGCAAGGACACCACAGTGCTGCAAGAGCTAAGTATGTTTGATCATTTGCTGTGCCTGTAGTAGTGATCTACAGATGAACCCATTAGTCTCTTTGGACTGCTACTACTTCTGGACTGTTACTGCTACTTTCATTTAGCAAGTGGTCTGTTCTACCCTTTTCTAGATTCAACAAGGTTAACCTCCCCTATCATCTAAGTCAATAAAAACCGTGAATAGGTGAAGCTCCAGAAATCCTTGTCGGATACCGCTACTTACATTCCTGCCCCCATTATCTGTCTCCTGCTGCTCACATTTCTAGCCAGGTCGGTAATTTGCATTCAATTCCATGAATTTCAAGTTTAAAAGCAATCTATTTCTTATGAGGGACTTCACTAAAACCTCAGTAGGCATTCCTCTGTTCACTGCTTTAGTCACTAATTTGAAAAATTGCGGTCAGGCTTATCACTTTATAAGTCCATGACGACTTTCTTTGATCCGCTGGAAATTCTCCAGGCGTTTAGTAATCTTCACTTGATTTGAGATTTTGTTGGCGACTTGTACTTTTGGGCAATTTCCTACAGTTGGAGTTGTTCTTTCAATGCCTATACAATCATTTTAAAGATGTCTGTTAGGTTACAACTTCTCTTATTAGGGGAATACGGCTAACCTGTTTATTCTTTCCAGGTCCTCTCAGTTCTAATATCATCCTTGTAAATTTTTATTTTGTCCACCCAATTCCTCTTTCCTAAAATGGTGACCAGAACTGCAAACCCATACTTCAAGTGCAGTTTAGCCAAAGTTTGATTCAAATTTTGATCCCATTGAATATTGGGAACAGGGAAGAGCAGTATTGCCTGCTCCTGCTCTATTTCTTAGTTTCAAAGTAATACGTGACCTCCTTAATTTTCTTATCAAAATATGACACCTCTCGCATCTGTTAAAATTAATTTGCTTACAATATGACCATTCTCTCTTTATTATTGCAATGTTAATCTGGCAATCCTTTTTTTAGATTTGGCCATACCTCTGAATTAGTGGTATTTTCAAATTTAAAAGATGTTTTTGATTTTGATTCCAAAGTT
This sequence comes from Chiloscyllium plagiosum, assembly GCF_004010195.1. Lineage (NCBI taxonomy): Eukaryota > Metazoa > Chordata > Chondrichthyes > Orectolobiformes > Hemiscylliidae > Chiloscyllium > Chiloscyllium plagiosum. Next base: position 31,829,863 of record NC_057724.1, on the reverse strand, counting down.
TAAATTATTGAAATAAATTGATAAAATCCGTGATCCTAGCATTGGTCATTGTCGGATCAGATGGCTCGGTGGTTGACGATGAGGAAGAAGGTGTTAGATTACAGGAGGACATCAATGGAATGATCTAATGGGCAAATGAGTGGCTGATGGAACTTAACCGTGATAAATGTGAGGTGATGCACTTTGGAAGAAGAAACAAGACAAGGGAATACTCACTGGCAGGAAACTAGGAAGCTCAAAGGAGCAGTGGAATCTTGGTGTGCTTGTCCATCAATCCCTCAAGATGGCAGGACAAGTTCGTAGAGTAGTTAAGGCATAATGGATCTATTGCCTTTGTCAGTTGTAGCACAGATTGCAAGAGCAGAGAGGTTATGTTGGAGGTATACAGGACTTTGATTAGGCCACAGCTGAAGTACTGTGTGCAGTTTTAGTCACCTCATTATAGAAAGGATGTGATTATACTGGTGGAAGTGCAGAGGACATTTACCAGGATGTTGCTTGGAATTGAGCACTCCTGCTAAGAGGAGAGACCAGATAAGTTTTGAGTTGTTTTCATTAAATCAGAGAAGGCTGAGGGGGACTTGACAGAGGTATATAAGATTGAGGGGCAGGATGGATATGAAGCAGCTGTTCCCCTTAGTTGAAGGATCACTACCAAAGGCAAATAATTTTAACGTGGAAGTTTGGAAATTTGAGGAAAGATTTTTTTTCTCTGAGAATCGTAGGAATCTGCTTGGGAGGGTAGTTGATGCAGGAAACCTCAGGACTTTTTAAAAAAAAAAGTTCTTTGAGTACTTGAAGGTTGGCCAAGTGCTGGAAAGTATAGATTTAGAGTAACATTTGTCAATGTAGATTCTGTGACTCTATTTACAACCCCAGTCAATCCAATAGCTACCCTTCACCTCCAGATTCAGCTTTATATCTTTCCCCTTCTTGTTCTTGACTCAACATGTTCAGACCTTGTACCAGGATGTGGTGACATGTCATAGGCTATTGGAAATCTAGCAATATTCCATCTGCTACATTACCCTTGTTTTTTCTCTATTACCTCTTCAAAGAATTCAATACTTTTTAGATCCATATTGACTTATCTTATTATTTTTTGTTTCTTCATATTTGTCTATGTCTTCCTGTGGCAAGGATTTCATTATCTTTTCTACCTATGCTGTTAAGTGGGTTGTTCTGTCCTTCTCTCTTTAATTAAAGATAAATATTAGTTTTTTGTAAATCTGATAGCAATACACATTTTTCTAATGAATTATTAAATATTTATAATAGTGCCCCTTTGTGAGTTTCCTTTTTTTCCACAATGAATAAATGCAATCTATGTGGACAGATAATTTCATTCCTTTTGTGCTTGTTTATATAAATATTTTCCTTTTTTCCATTTTAGTTGGGCCAAGTGCTTGAAGGTGGGACTAGTGCAGGTTTAGAGTAACCTTTCTCATGTCGACTCTAATTGGCTCAGAGAGTCCATTAAACGGGGATTGCCTTCCATCAGCCCACACAGAGAAACCTGCTGCTAGTTAAATCCCACTTGACCTCAATTGGACTGCTGGCGAGCGGGCTACCTGATGCCATCTCTGCTGGTAGCAAAGTTGCAGTTTGGGCTTGGCCTGACAGGTAACACCTAGCTGCTGGATTTGGTATGTCACTCCAGACTTCAAACCAGCTGGGGGGGGTAGCATATAGTGCAAGCCCCCAACGTTCCTCTAGCTAAATCTCGGCAAATCTAGTTCTTTGCAAATGTATTATTGTCTATAATTTCCCTGTTTTGTTATGATACATTCAGTGTTTCACCCAAAATGTTGTATTGAAATGCTGCCTTAATGCTGTTAAGTCTGTTGTGTTTTACTGAGCTACAGACAGAAAGTCTCCATGCTCTGTCCCTTACTGCCTCAATCAGAGAGTAAGTAGAGCAGTATAGCTAGGCTTAGGTACCCCTGCATAAAGAGGAGAAAATAAAAAGCATTTTTCTATTCAAGAAACTGAGGGTGCCAGAAATTGAAAATATAAATGCTGGAAATATTCAGGTCAGGCAGTACCTGTGGAGAGGGAGCAAAGTTTATGGGCAGAAACTTTAGAGGTTGGGGTAGTCTTGCAGCTTGCACAGTGACATCCACGCTTACTCTTAGAAGGAACGCTTGCCTGTTTGTGAGCCTATTGGCCACTTAACGATGACATTGACCAGCCTTTCACCTGGCTGAGGACGCTGGGATACAAGATCTTGCCTGGTTGGGGTTGCTGGCCAATCAGGGGATGAAGGAGTAATTTCCAGGGAATACGCAAAGAGTATTGGGTTCAGGTTAGGTTCTCTCATGGAACTGAAGTGTAGGGTGTTGAGGGGGTGGGCACTGGGTGGTGTGGGGTGTCCTTTGGGGTCAGATACAAAGGTAGGAGTTGTTGATGTTAGCACTCACACCCTTTCCCATGTCCTTTTTTCATACAAGACGTAGATCAAGTTATCAGCTGCCCCTTCTAACTAACGTACAGCCTGCACGATTTCCGGTAGACCACCTGTGTCATTTGTCCAACCTGGAGCAACAAAAAATTGTAGTTCAGGTTTGAAGAGACCCTTAAGTGGAGCTCGGGTGGTTGTTAATTGCCCCAGTTAGGATCGTAAGTGGAGATGGCTGTGTATCTTCCTGCCTAGAATATACTTGCGCAAAGGTGGGAAGGTGTCACATGTTGTTCCTAATGACAATGCATTTCCTTTTCAAGACCCCCACAGCCACCTTACTTCCTGCAGGATGGGAAGATTCCATTCATTGTTTTAGCTCAATTACTGAAGAAAGGTCATCCTCTGAAATGTTAATTCCCTTTCTCTCTCCATAGATTCTACCTGTCTGGCTGAATATTTCTAGCATTTTCTGGTTTTGTTAAGCATTTTTATATTCCTTTTATTTAATGACCATCTTTATTAAATGTGTGAACGTTGGATTGGGTCAAGACGAGGCTCGGCAGTGAAAGCCAGAGAATCAAAGTTACCTGCTCATGCTTATTGCCTCTGCCACTGAAGATAGGCTTGTGTCTGTTTGTCAGCGAACAATACTTATCAAAAAATACAGGATTCAATGATAAGTTGTTGACATGGAGGAGCTGATTAGTTTTAGACATGGATATAGCTCCAGATCCTAGAATTTTTTTGGAAAGACTGTATTACCATTGGGAAATAGGGTGGATTGACCCCACCCCTATAAGCATTCCAGAGAGACCATTCCCTCTGTGGCTCCCTCATCAGATCCACGCCCTCACCCCACAACGTTGTACATGGAGGTTGGTGGGGTGGTAGGTGAGGGCCAGTGGGGTTCTGTCCTGGTGGGGTTTGGAGGGGCGGGGCTCAAGGGCGGAGGAGCGGGAAGTGGAGGAGATGCGGGGGGGGGCACCGTCGACCACGTCGGGGGGGAAATTGCGGTCCTTGAAGAAGGAGGCCATCTGTGTTGTACGTATTTTGAACTGGTCCTCCTTGGAGCAGATGCGGCGGAGACGAAGGAATTGGGAGAATGGGATGGCGTTTTTACAGGGGGCAGGATGGGAGGAGGTGTAGTCCAGGTAGCTGTCAGATTCACCTGCACCTCCACCCGCACACACACACATTATCCTAGTCCTATGCCTCCAACTTGGCACCGCCCTCCTGACCTATCCATCACCTTTTCCATATATTCGCTCCACCCTCCTCTCTGACCTGTCACCTTCTCCCTCACCTTCATCTACCCATCGCATTCTCAGCTCCCTTTGCCATTCCCCCCCTCCTCCCCCACCCCATCACTTTCCCATTTATCTTTCAGCCTCCCCTGGCACACAAGCCTCATTCCTGATGAAGGGCTTATGCTCAAAACATAGATTCTCCTGCTCATTGGATGCTGCCTCACCTGCTGTGCTTTTCCAGAACCACACTCACGACTCTGATCTCCAGCATTTGCAGTCCTTACTTCCTCCCTGGATTAACGTTTTGTTTGATTTATGTTATTGGTTGTTAGTTATCTCTATGGTCTCAACTGTAATGGTGGACCTTGTCACAATTGTCAGAATTTTCAGAGCAGGTTATTGGATATCAAATGGCTTTAAGACTCTTCAGTGATAAAGTTTTCATCCTTGTAGCTATTTAACATAAGCCAGGCAGGGGAAAAAAGCCTCTGGGAAGAGCTGTGTGATTGCAGTAAGTTTGAATTAAGAGAGTGTGGCTGAGGTATGTACTGTCTTTACTTCCTTTATATGGACAAGGCATTTGAGGATGGTTACCACCTGCGGAATTGGTCTGTGGGATGAGCCAACGTTCTTTAAGGGTAGAAAGCAGGAAATAGAACAACAAAATAAATCATAGAATTTTGCGACATGGAAAATAGTGATAGGGCTCTAGTGGTGCAATGGATATTCAAATAACTGTGTCCCTGGTGTCATCTTCATGAATCCATTTAGTTATATTGACTCCTATTTTATAGTAAGGTCCCCAAAAATGGTTGCAATGTCTAATCATTAAAAAAAAGCAAATGCTCGGTACTTCACAGTTTCTAACCTAACGTCTATAGAAGTTTACTATAGTCTGTTGTCTTGCATTCTACAACATAAATACTAAATCTTGAATTTCTTTTTACATAAAGCTTTTTGTGAAGATATTGTTTTCAAATGTTGCAAAAGTTATGGGACAACCAATTTGAAAATGGAGAGAAGTACGATTTTTAAAAATCAATGCAGTCTTCAGACACTTGAAACGCTGTCTAATCAAATAATTCTTTTGACCAGTGAAGTATTGCTAATATAATGATTGCTGTATATTAGATATCGTGAGCTGTAAACAGTTAACAATTTTCTTCTGTGTATCTTCTCAACAGCAATATAAAATATTCCAAACACAATATTTAACTATGACAAAGGGTGAAATCTGAAACAAACATACTTACTTTCTTCAGTGATGTGTATACATCCATACAGAAAAACCTTCTTTATAACAATTGGATGCTCTTCATTGATCATCATGTTTAGGATTGTACATGAAGAATGGTCAGTTCGAAACCTGCTGACATCTGTAGACCATAATCAGTGGTTGGTTGATGCATTCAGAAGAGTTGGAGCAGAGAAAGCTTTCTGACTTTAGGATCTTCCAGTCAGACTATACTGTATGAATAACAGTGGATTATGACATCTTGAAATTTTTTAAAATTCACCTTATTCTATATTCTATATTCTTATTCCTACTTCCACTTTGATAATGGAAGTTGCCTGTGCGAATGTGATACTGCACATCTTTTACTGTTCTGCACTGTAGTGCCTTGCTTCTTTTTTGGTTAGACGTTGGCTTGAACTGCAGAGAAATTTTCAGACTCTGAACAGTTTTGGATCTGTTTGCTTGCTATTAAAATGTGTATGTATTAAAAATCAAATCCAGCTATTAGATAAGGAAAAGTCAAATGCATGAGTGAAAGGGATCTTCAGCGCAATGATTCCTTCAAATAAAAGCTGAACACTTAAGATGCTGGAAATCTAAAATGAAAACAGCAAATGTTGGAGAAGTTCAGGTTTAGCAATATCTATGGGGACAGAAACAGGATTAACATTCCCAGTTCAAGCCTTTGGGCTGGAAATGTTAACTGTTTGTCTCTGAAGATGTTGCTGGGTCTGTAGAGTATCTTCAACATTTGTTGTTTTTATTCCCAATTATTCTTTACTGTGTAATCTTGTTCTACCTGAATTCTACACTTGGTTTTTCTTGCTTGGTCAATGCCATAGGAGATCAATTAGTATGTTTTTAAAGTTCCTCATCCATTCTTTCTTCCAATTATCTTCCAGGTAGTAGAGATGTGAGATTTGGTAATGGATAATTCACTAATGTAGCCTTCTGCTTACAAAAGCAGTTTCTGGCTTAGGCCATAAATTAATGCTGATAACTGATCATTTGACTGTTGAACTAATGTTGAGGGAGATTAGTTGAATTTGTTTTTTCTTGGGTTTGTGAGGGAAGACAAAACATGATGCTACAACATACAAATAAATAGGGAGCATGATTTGCTTCTATGTTAATTTTGTTTCCCAAAGAATGTATCTGGATTTTATTCTCAAAATAATATTCAAAGTAATAAAATATTAGCAATTTACTCAAAATAGACTAGGATGAAAGCAGTCAACTATGTTGTTTTGTGATATGGTTCATAAGTCCTGAGTGCATTATTTCAGTTGGAGTTGATATATTTTGTTCATTGACGTTGTACTTTTGCAGTTTAACTTAAAACAGTTGGGGATCTACTCTCGCCTGGGACTGCAACAGAACCTCAAACAAAGGAGGAGGCTGAGAGTGCTGATCAGTTTTTTTTTGGATTTGACTAGATTTGAAGTAGTGACGTAATTATTATGGTATGGTTTGATGTTGAAGTGAAACCGCCCTTTCTCCTTGCAACCTCCCCTCTGCATCCCCATTCCCCAAGAGATTTTGCTGCGTACGTAATCCTGCAGGAAAATGGCTATGACTGAGTTTATCCTTTTGCTCTGCATTGCAGCTGGAGTGTTTGAAAAAGAGGGATTTAAAAGGCGAAGTAACTTAATTTCCCTTTAATTTTCACACGGCAATAGAAAGGAGTAATTTCTATAATAAATTGGTGAATCATAGCTGCAGCACCGATTTGCTGTGTCCTATATCCATATATTTCTGTATGTGCAAGCATATGGCAATGTGATGAATCTTTGGATGCTATTCATGCTGTTTTACTTATGCTATTTGTGTTCTTGTCATTTTTGAGAATTTGGGTCTTCTGAGTGATTTCAATTTATAATGTAAAGTCTCTTCCCTGGGATGGGGGAGTCAGAACTAGAGGGCATAGGTTTAGGGTGAGGGGTAAAGATATAAAAGAGTCCTAAGGGGCAACTTTTTCACACCGAGGGTGGTACATGCATGGATGTGGTGCAGGTTTTTACAATTACAGCATTTAAAAGACATCTGGATGGGTATATGAATAGGAAGGATTTGGAGGGATATGGACCAGGTACTGGCAGGTGGGACGAGATTGGGTTGGGGTATCTGGTCGACATGGACAAATTGGACCGAAGGGTTTGTTTCCATACTGTACATCTCTATGAAGCGTGTCAGCTTTTGGAGGATTTAGTTGTGTATCCGTGCAATGTCCAAAATAAGGTTGTTTTTGCTCATTGACCTTTATGGTGCCAACCAATGTGCCCATGTAGTGCCAAGGATGGTGCAGAATTTGTCAGGAAACAGATTCAGACTGTCTGAGTTTTTATTAGATGATTCTGTTAGAAAAGAACTCCAGTTATAAAATGGAGGCTTCTGGTTTTGTGTTGTGGTAGAAAATCAGCTTTTGATTGTGATTGCTCTCTGTTTCCACTAATTGCTGTAGTTTGAAGACTGTGTTAAGGGCAATGTTGGTATGGCCTACAAAATCTACATACCCTGAAATGAGATCAGGGCACTTAACTCCTGACATTCTTATCGGCGTGGTCCAATCATGGGCAAAACCTGAATTCCAGAGATGAGTCAAGTGTGACTACCCCTAGTGGCAAGACTGCATTTGACTGAGTGTGGCATCAAAGACCTCATGCAAAACTGGTGTCACTGGGGATCAGGGAAACTCTCAACTGGATGGAGTCCTACCTGGCACACAAGGTGATGATTGTGTTTGTTGAAGGGCAATCATCTCCAACCCAGGACATTCCTGTAGGAGTTCTTCAGATTAGTGTCTAAGATGAGAATCATCTTCAGTTGCTTCAATGGCCCTCCATTCTTCATGATGTCAGAAGTGGGAATGTTCGCTGATTATTGCATGTTGTTCAACATTTGTGACTCCTCAGATCTTGAAACAGCTCACACTGAAATGCAGCACGACCTGGACAATAACCAAGATCAGGTTGATAAATGCCAAGTAGTATTGCGTAGCACCCATGTGGTATCAATGACCATCTCCAAGATTAGGTAACTGTTGCCTTTCGGCATTCTGAATCCTTCACTAACAACCTTGTGCAAATTATCATTGACTAAAAACTAAACTGGATCAGCCATATGAATACGGCCTGCTGAAGAATGAGATAGAAGCTAGAAAACCTGAAGCAAGTAACTCACCTCCTGACTTGCCAAAACCTGTCCATCATCTGCAAGGCACAAATAATGTGTGCTGGAAGCCCCAAAGTGCCTTGGTGAGTGCAGTTCCTATAACAAAAAGAAGCTTGACATTGAGTCATGCAGCAAGGAAACAGACCCTTCAGTCTCAACTAGTCTATGCCGATCATGTTCCCAAATTGAACTAGTTCCACTTGCCTGCATTTGGCCCGTATCCCTCCACACCCTTCCTGTTCATGCAATTATCCAAATGTCTTTTAAATGTTGTAATTGTACCAGCATCCACCACTTCCTGTGGCAGTTCGTTCCACACAAGAACCACATTGTGTTTAAAAAAAATTTTGTTCCTCGTGTCTTTTTTAAAACTTCCTTTTCTCACATTAATATGTCCCCTAGTTTTGAACACCTTCACCCTAGGAAAAATACCCTTGCTATCCACCTTATCTATCCTCCTCATGATTTTATAAGTCTCTTTGAGGTCACCCCTCAACTTCTTATGTTCCAATTGCAAAAGTCTCAGCCTATCCAGCCTATTTTTATAACTCCAACCCTCCATTTCTGGCAACATCCCGGTAAATCTTTTCTGAACACTCTGCAGTGTAATGAAAACTTCCCTATAGCAGGGTGTACAGAACTTCACACAGTATTCCAGAAAAGACCTCACCAGTGTTCTATACTACCACAATATGATGTCCCAATTCTTGTACTGAAAGGTCTGAGCAATGAAGACATGCACCTTCTTAACCACCCTGTCTACCTGTGATGCAAATTTCAAAGAATTACACACTTGAAGCCCTAGGTCTCAGTAACAGCACTACCCAGGGCCCTCCCATTAATTGTATAAGTCCTGCCCTTGTTTGTTTTACCAAAATGCAGTACCTCACATTTATCCAAATTAAACTCCATTTGTAACTCCTCAACCCATTGGCCCAGTTGATCAAGATCTGCTTATAATCTTAGCATAGTGGACTGCGAAGAAGACTTCTAATTTTGGTGTCATCTGCAAATTTGCTAACCATGCCTCCTATATTCTCATCCAGATTGTTTGTCATTTATATCAACAGTGCATCTTGTACTGATCCCTGTGGAATACCACTGATCACAGGCCTCCACTCCAAACATTAGCCCTCTATACTAGCCTCTGTCACCTACTGTCAAGCCAACTTTGTATTCCAATTGGTAACTCGCCCTGAATCTCGTGTGATTAAACTTTACTAATTAGTCTACTTGTGGAACCTTGTCAAAGGCTTTACTAAAATTATGTAAACAAGTTTACCGCTCTGCCCTCATCTTTTTGGTTACTTCCTCAAAAAACACCAATCAAGTTTGTGAGCCATGATTTCTCTCGAACAAAACCATGTTGACTATTCCTAAACAGTCCTTGTGTCTCCAAATGCATGTAAATCCTATCTTTCAGAATTGCCTCCAACAACTTACCTACCATCGATGTCAGACTCACAAACGTATCCAGAACAAAACAGGCTGCTTATTTGGCACCACATTCATTCCCTTCGGCATTCATTCTGTTCACCATAGGATAACATCATCTGTAAGTTCCCCTCCAAATCACTCATCCAGACTTGGAAATCCATTACCATTCTTTCACGGCCACTGGGTTAAAATCCTAGAACTTCCTTCCTAACAGCATTGGGGTGTCCGTACACTCCAAGGGGTGCAGAGGTTTAAGAAAGCAGCTCACCAGCATCTTCTCCAGGACAATTAGCAATGGGCAACAAATGCAGTCGAGCAAGTGACACTTACATCTGTTGAATGTAGGGACAAAAAAAGGAATTGCAGTAATTAGAACCTTCAAGTTTGTCCTCTACCCTGTACAACACCATGACTCATCACATAAATCTTAGGCATTGAGATGTGATTGAGTTTAATGGTAGTGTCCTAATTGTTACCTCAACTAACATCAGCCTGTTTTAGACCAAACCTTGACTTGGGTTGGTCATGTCTACGTGGACCATAAATTCAAAATCAGACAGAATTTGAATTGTTGTGAAACATATTGGAGACTAGTTCCAGGTCCTCACTTACTGCCAGTTCACAATCAAACAGAAGTTGGTCTGAACAAAGGATTTCAAAATTGGATGCAAAGTTGATGAAATGAAGGACCTGCTTTTGAGCTGTAACCTCTACTGTTAGATTACGACTAAGCTATTCAATCTAACTGTTTACTTATCTTAATGAATTACCCAGCAATAACAAAAGCAAGAAGGAAAATGAAGTATAAGTGAAGGCTCTAGGTTCATCTTTCTATGTTTATGGCATCCAGTTCAATGAAATATTGGCTTCTTGAGAATTAGGAAATACCTCAAGTGTCTGCTTATCTTTGTTTTAATTTTTAAAAATATTTTCCTCATTCTATACTTGCTGACTGCTTCTCCATATCATTGCAATTGTCTTTATTTAAGTTTAAGACACACTGGTTTCAGACCCACGTTCCTAACTTTTAACCTAACATAAAGTTCAAATATATTATGATCATTTGTACCTTAAAGAATCATTTACAATTAGGCCATAAATTAAAACTGTCTCATTGCACATTAACTGGTTTAAAATAGCTTGCCGCCTTATTGACTGCAGAACTAAAATAGTCATATCTCAAAATGTAAAATTTTGAGAAGTAGTATGAAAAGGCAACTAAATCTGTTTAGAAATAATTTAGCACTGAGGAAGGACATTTTCTTCCAGAAAGTAGAAAGTGACATTTTAGGTTTTGCTAGCTGTCTAACTTGAGTGGACCAGATTAAGATGCTTTTTAAAAGCTCAATCACAAGACATGGGTGTCGCTGGCTAGGCCAGCATTTATTTTTTATCCCAATTGCCATTGTTGGTACTTTAAGAAATAAACATGGACATTTATGGCAAGATATATGGGTATTTGTGGAGTGACTTACCATAATATGAACATGCTAGCAACAGTATTCTGGGATCTAGATAATTCAGTGACTGTTGCAAAAGCTAACTGAGTTAGAGTATTAAGGAAATATGATATTAGAGCTCAGGCAGAGTCTTTTGTGGAGCATGAGTAGTATAATAATTAGTGGCTTCAGACTGATTTCCATCTTCAGTTTGTAGGTTGTGTGTGCTTCCAGAAAGTGATTCCAGACTGCTTAAAATGTTGTTTGGGCGGGGTCTCGCCACATCACCTTCTGGACCATGTCTCAAAGTTGTTTCATCGTCATGTTTATTGTAGGATCAGTCACATTGCAGTACAGTTTACACATTGTCAAGCAATTATGTGCCAAACGTTTCACTGGCTTGTGTATTGCAGAAGGAATGTATTCCCTACTAAATATGTCTGATATAATTGAATTGTAGAGATTGAGAAGTCTGTTATGGTCTCTTAACCTTGGGCATATTGTCTTGGTCTTCGTGCCTAACCAAGATTGTGAGACAGGGCACAATAACCTGGATCTCTATCATTGACCTGCTGATAAGTTGAGTTTGAGATTGAGAAGGGTGAGCTTTTCTTTGAGTTGTCACCTTCCTAATATATTTTTCACCAATGTCAACAGGGTGAAACCTAGTTACAGGGCTTCCTAACTTAAATTCAGGAGATCCAACAGTATTACATAGTCTTCAACCTGTTCAGTTTGTTGAGATAGTGATTTGGAAGGCACTGACTGTCAGGAGTGTTATAGAACCTGAACTGCTGGGTCCAGAAGAAAAATTCATAAATACAGCATTTTTAAAAAATGCATTTTTGTTTTCAGCTTCCGGTTAGAGCACAATGTTGGCTCGGACTTAGCACTTCAAAAGTAATATCAGAGACAGTGATTAGTGTAATCATTGAACTTTTAGTCTATTGTAACCAATACATAGGAAAATTAACATCCAAAGCATTACATTTTAATCTTTGATATTTTTATTTCATATGTCAGAATGACTAAACATGCAGTCTCTCTCCCTTATTTCCAGTGTTGTTTAGGTCCAACGTAACCCAGTTTGGAAAGAGCAGCACCTATGGCAGAATTGTTGGGAGGCATTAGAAGTCTTGTTTGCTGGCTGAAGAGTTGGCAAGTGACTTGCCATGCTTTCTCCAGGAAGGGCCTCTGGTATCCTGCCTCTTGAATACTTTCGAGGCCACTCACAAGCCTTCCCTGGGATGGAAATTCCATGCACTCAGGCCTTCTGGCCAATCAACAGCTGGCAGTACTCTGCTGACCAGGGAGGCAGTGCCTACTGCTGTTCCAACAACACTCCACAGAGGGCCAGAACAGTACAGTGGCCCAGGTCAGAATGGAAAGGGTTCCATAAGCTGCAGGTTGTAGGGAGGGCTGTTGTTTTTGAGAGCAGGGGCATGGCTCCCAGCCACACAAAGTACAGACATGGCGCATACTCCATGTTCATTTGTTTAGGAAAGGCAACAGTGATAGTCCAGGAAATTGTAGTCCAGTGAGCCTTACATCGTTGTTAGGAAACTTATTGGAAAAGATACTTAAGGATAGGAATTACTCACACTTGAGAACGGGTAAACCTATGAGGGACAGTCAGCATGGCTTTGTGCGGGGGAAGTTTTGTCTCAAATTTGATTTGAGTTTTTTGAGGAAGTGACAATATGAATTGGTACTATGAATTGGTTAGGGTAGCGCAATGGATATAGTCAAAATAGACTTTACTAAATCGTTTGACAGGGTCCCTCATGTAGACTGGTCCAGATACATTGGATCCACAGTGAGTTGACTAAGTTGGATTTAAACTTGGCTTGGTTATGGAAGACAGAGGGTATTTGTGGAGAGGTGTATTCCTGACTGGAGTTCTGTGACCAAAAGGATCAGTACTAGGACCTCTGTTTGTTGGATGAAAGTGTAGATGTTCTGAATTGTACATTTAAGAGTGATATGAAAGTTGGTGAAGTTGTGGACAGAAAGGAAGGTTGTCAAAAGATATAGATCAGTTGGAAAATTGAGAGAAATGGCAGATGGCATTTAATCAGCTTGCCTGGAGTGATCCATTTTGGGAATTGAATACAAGAGGAAAGTCTATTGTAAATGGCAAGAACCTTGGGAGCATTGATATACAGAAGGATCTTAGGGGACTAGTCCATAGTTAGAACTTAGAACCCCTACAATGTGGAAACTGGCCCTCCAGCCCAACAAGACCACACCGACCTTCTGAAGGGTAACCCACCAAGAAACATTCCCCTACCCTATTATCCTATATTTACCCCTGGATAATGACCTAACCTTCACATCTCTCAACACTATGGGCAACTTAGCTTGGCCAATTCACCTAACCTGCACATTTTTGGCTTGTGGGAAGAAATCGGGCACTCGGAAGAAACCTGTGATAGGGTTAGTGTTACAGTTAAGGCAGCATATAATATGCTTGCCTTCATCAATTGGGACATTAAATATAAAAGTTGGCGAGTCATGTTGCAACTGTATAAAACTTTAGTTAGGCCATATTGAGAGTATTGTGTGG
>NC_057724.1:31810336-31815865 GCF_004010195.1 Chiloscyllium plagiosum | reverse complement strand
TTAATTCCAAACTTTTGTTGAATTCAAATTTCACCATCTGCAATGTGGGGATTTGAACCTGGGTCCCCCTGACAATGCCTGGGTATCTGGATTAATATTCCTGATGAAGGACTTTTGCCTGAAACACCGATTTTCCTGCTCCTCGGATGTTGCCTGACAGCTGTGCTTTTCCAGCACCACACTCTTGTCCCTGGATAAATAGACCAGCAAAAATACTGTTAAGCCATATCTAGCAAATTTAAGGGTGTTTCAAATAGTAAGGTGCAGGCAAACCAAACGTAAGGAGTTTGTTGGTAAAGTACATAGTAATGACAATTGGAAAAATCCTGGATCATTTGGCAAAAATGCTAATAATTACACGTTAGTGTCATTTCAATGTCATTTAACATCGTATTTCCTGTTGGAAATGCTTGCACAGCAAGGTTTAGGATTTACTTGAATGCACAATGGTTTTGAGAAGAATGCACTGGTAATTCCTTTCTTTATCTGTTTTCAATATGCATCTAGGTTATGACCTTTCATTTCCAAGTGTTCTGCTACCTTCAGGCGTCTTGTTTGTGTTGTTACCCAGAACTATGTCTAACATGGCATGTTGTGGGACTATCAAACAACCTGATTAGAAAACATTATTAAAAATGTTCTAAGGCATTTCTCTTTGTGAACTGAAAGATACTTTACTCCAATCCTCTTTAGAATAATTAGGATAAAAGACCACCTTTTAGCACTGTCATGCAACTGCTATGTACGTCATAGAGGCAAACATCTTCTCAAGACTCTAGTATTGTTCAGCTGCAGCTTCTTTTCCAGGGGCGCTTGTGCCTAGTGGCTCAATGTCACCAACTAATTTTGAAGATAGAGATCGCCCATTGCCAAGGATGAAGAGATTGTAATATTGCTGTGGAGTGGAGAAGGGGAGGAAAACATCCATTTTCTTCCCCAGGACTGAAAGTTAAAGCTGGAAGGACAAGGCAGATGGTAAAAAAGAGTGCATTCATTCAGCAGAAAACCGCACAGGACTTAGCTGCATTTGTGTTTTCTAGAAACTAAGATGCCTGTTCACAGTGAACACAACAGCATTTTCTCTAATAGAGCATCAAATAAAATCCACCAGTAATCAGATTGCTTGTTCTTCAGCTCAAAAACATGTTTCAGTTCCCAGCCATGCACAGTTATGAGTCTAAAACAACACAGTGGTGTAAAAGGGCAGCTGGGAACAATTAAACATGTGGACAAAACTAACCACTCCATCTCCTGCCAATGTACCTGAGCAGGAAATCAGTGATGTTAATGTCATCATTGTGCACCCACACTGTGCTGGGACCAAAACTGGAAGTATTGCACCCGTTATTGCAATCTTACTCCTAGATTTCTCCCCAAATCATCCTGTTTGTCACTCCCCATCACTGCTTCCCTCATTATCCTACTGACCATGTTCCCCCACTGTCCCACCAATTGCCCCCTCTCTTCACCACTGGGCTATACCACTGGATTCCCTCTTCACTGCTCCACTCACCATCCCAGTGGGCACTCCTTCCATTATTCCCCTTGTCATCCCACAGACCGCACACCCTCACTGCATCACTCCCCATTCCACTGACTCCCTGTCTGACTGCTCCCCTTACCATCCCATTGGCTGCAGCCCTTGTTGCACCCTCCACTACGGCTTGCCACTTTGTTCAGAGATTCAGGGAGCAGGTGAGGCACTGAGGGCTCACTGCTCTGGCTCTACAATTTTGTAATATTTTTCTGAGCACCAGGATGCTACTAGCAGTGATGATATATGTGCAGGAGAAAGTGAGGTCTGCAGATGCTGGAGATCAAAGTTGAAACTTTATTGCTGGAACAGCACAGCAGGTCAGGCAGCATCCAGGGAACAGGAGATTCGACGTTTCGGGCACAGGCCCTTCTTCATGATATATGTGCAGTTACTGTATGGCTGTGAGCGTACTTCATGCAGTTGTGATGGCAAAAAATGCAGTTAAATGTAAATATAGAACAGACTGAGGAGGACAGTGAATTGAAAATGGAAAAATCAATTTAATAAGTTACAGAAAGAGAAATAAAAAGAGAGAAATGAAGACTGAGCTAAGAAAAACATACAAAACTTAAAAGTCTTAAACTTAAAATTTTAAAAATCTCAAAATTCAAAACCAAAAGGAATTAAATTCTACAGTTTAATCATGAATTTTCAGTACTAGAGGGGATAGTTGATAGATATTAACCCATCACATTATTAAAAGGATATTTATATAAATAATGACAAGATGTAAAATTTCAGTGGTAATTTTAATGTTTAATCCATTAGAAAATACAGTGACCTCCTTAAAAAAGGTCTGATGGTGAGATGCTTTTTTATGAAGCTAAAGCACAGTAATTCTAATTATATTTTTGGAAATTCACATTTTATTGTGCATCTGCTGCTTACCTCAAGTTACACATAAATTTATCATTTACCTGTAAATAATGGCAAGCATCATGAGTTGCACCATTTTTTTGGCAACAATTTAGGTGAGGCATTATCCATGAATTGAGATACTTTTGTACACTACTCTAACTTGCTATACATATATTGTGAGTCTGCCGTGTTTACGTTACTAAATAACCTGAAACTTTAACTTCAATTCGTGCATTTAACAGAGCTGAGCAAGGAATCTAGCAAGATCCATTAAATCACTTGTTGCCTCAGTTTTGGCCAGGTATAAGAAGGATTGGGTGGGGTCACAGATCATGTAGATTTGAGATTTGGTTATTGGCTGAAAATAGTGGAATATATTTAGTGATGCAATTTTTTGGAGGCATTCAACTGAGCTTATGTCTGCAAATAGGGTAAGTCTTTCATTGCTAGGCAACTGTGGTGCACTGTAGCTTGAATAGAAAGCATCACTTGTTCTTTGATCAGGCTGGAGAAAAGCAAATGGTAGGAAGCATCATGGGAAAAGCAAATGACTGGGGGAAGGGACTGCTCCAGTTAAAAAAAATTTAAAATCACATCAAGCTTGTATTCTCCTTCATTTAGTTGCTTCCCTGCTGATTGTTTTAATATCAATGGCAATGAGATGTAATAGTCAGAATGAGAAATCTATATACCAATATATTTCTTTTAAAATGTCGCAACGTTAACCTTAATTGTTGTTTTGAAAATAGGGGCGGCAGAGCTCAGTTGCTAGTTGGTTAGCGAGTAGTTCAGAAAAACACCAACAGCATGGTTTTTCTGGGCTGAGGTAGATCTGGGACCTGCTTCCTCACCCTGCCCCTGAGATAGGAAGGCAATGGCAAACCCCCACTGACAAAAACTGCTAAATAAACAACTCAGATTAAGCAGTAAGAGATGAGCCAAGGACCCACCTTCAGGCACAACATATATGACATCAAGTACATTTGCTAACTGCATTATTTTTGTAAACATTTCAAGACTCTTCAAAAAGCTGTACTCCCCGTACAGTACATTTACAGAACATGTAACTCAAAAAATTAAAATACATTGAATATATTTTTAAAATACCAAAGTTCACAATCCATTTGAAATTAACAATAACAATTTTAAACCTTCTTTAAAATACTGTACTGGGGTAGCAGACAATTCCTAATCAGTTGGTGAAGATATGTTTTCAGGTGACCATTTTCCAACACAAACTTACAGCAGCGAGTATATGCATTACATTTTAACAGTGGTCTTCCCCCCTTTGACCTTCACTACACATGGCTGTAGCTGCTACGTAACTATCCTAAACAGAGTGCTGTTCCTGATCCCACCCTGTGGGACTACATCACAGCATGCAGAGAACTTTGGGTTTGAGGCAAGTTTTTTTTTCCAAGTTTCTCTTTGAATTGTACATATAACATTACTTAGTTTCTGCAAAAATACAGAAACTTTAACATTTGTAAAAATATAAGCATGAGGTAAAAATTGTGACTAAGCTGTCACTCAAACCTGATAATACATGAAAAATGAAACCACATGTCTACATACCTTGGTGGAAGAGGATACTTCGTAGCCTGCATTTATATGTTGGATCAAATGTTCCTACATATCCACATTGCAGTACACAATAGTTCAGCAATGCAATTAGACATTTGTTGATGGGATGAGCCCTTAATATTTTGTGAAATCTATACATGGTTCCAATCATTTCAGTGTGTAACTGGTACAGACTTTCACAATTAGAATTTCTGTGTGTATTTTCTTAGTCTTATTGTCTCTGGTCCCCATTAACCATCCCAGTCTTTGGCAAACAAGTGTTATGGCAGTTAATGTTTCAGTGAAGACTGCATGGAGCCGCCATATATCTTATTTTGTGTTTATTTGTACATAAAATCCTTACAGTGCATAAAGAGGCCATTCAGCCCACTGAATCTGCACCGATCCTTCAAAGAGCATCCCACCCAGTCCGAGACACACACGTCCTCTTCCTCCTCCTCCCCCCCGACCACACCATCTCTGAAATGTCATATTTCCATGGCTAATCCACCTAACTTGTACATCCCTGGGCACTGTGGGCAATTTAACACGGCCAGTCCACCTAACCTGTACATGTTTGGACTGTGGGAGGAAAGCGGAGCACCCAAATGAGGACAACTATCTCATGGCTGAGTGACACTGCTGACATTCACCAGTGAGTCTCAATAATGTAGATCAGCTGTGGCATCAGATGATGGAGGGGGGAAGCTAAGTCCCATTTTGGGCTTTCAGCTCTTCCATAATAATGGCTGGAGACAGAAAGAATCGTTGAGCAGAAAAGTAAAATAAATGCAGAAAATACACAAAAAAACTTTTAAAGATACCAAGAACTAACTGACTTTTTACAAGCAGTCTAAGAATTTGGGTAAAGTTGATATGACTGACGATGTCTTTCACCACCTGGTGATGATGACAGAGGAGGTGAGAAGGGGATAAAATTGAGTGAGTTGGCCGGGACAAAAATTGACTTACCTCTCACCATCCCTCTCCTCTACATTGGGGAGACTGGGCGCCTCCTAGCAGAGCGCTTGAGGGATCATCTCCGAGACACCCGCACCAATCAACCAAATCGCCCCGTGGCTCAACATTTCAACTCCCCCTCCCACTCTGCCGAGGATATGGAGGTGCTGGGCCTCCTCCACCGCCGCTCCCTCACCACCAGACGCCTGGAGGAAGAACGCCTCATCTTCCGCCTCGGAACACTTCAACCCCAGGGCATCAATGTGAATTTCAACAGTTTCCTCATTTCCCCTTCCCCCACCTCACCCTAGTTTCTAACCTCCAGCAACTCGATCCCCTGACTTGTCCGGACTTGTCCGACCTGCCCAGCTCCTTTTCCACCTATCCACTCCACCCTCTCCTCCCTGACCTATCACCTTCATCTCCTTCCCCACTGACCTATTGTACTCTATGCCACTCTCTCCCCACCCCCACCCTCCTCTAGCTTATCTCTCCACGCTACAGGCTCTCTGCCTTTCTTCCTGATGAAGGGCTTTTGCCCGAAACGTCGATTTTGCCTGTCCCCGGATGCTGCCTGAATTGCTGTGCTCTTCCAGCACCACTAATCCAGA
>NC_057724.1:31798689-31802815 GCF_004010195.1 Chiloscyllium plagiosum | reverse complement strand
CACTGTGAGTAATCCAGATATTACTACCCTTGAGGACCTCCTTTTTAAATTTCTGCCTAACTCTCTGTAATCTCCCTTCAGAGTCTCAACCTTTTCCCTTCCAATGTTGTTGGTTCCAATGTGGACAATGACCTCTTGCTGGCCCCTCTTCCCCGTGAGAACATTCTGCACCCTCTCTGAGACATCCTTGATCCTGGCACCAGGGAAACAACACACCATTCTGCTTTTTCTCTGCTGGCCACAGAAACGTCTGTCTGTACCTCTGACTACAGAATCCCTGAACACAATTGATCTCTTGGAAGCCAAAGTACCCCTCGTTGCATTAGAGCCAGTCTCAATACCAGGAACTTGACTGTTCGTGCTACGTTCCCCTGAGAATCCATCACCCCCTACATTTTCCAAAACAGCATACTTGTTTGAAATGGGTAGATCCACAAAAGACTCCTGCCTTAGATGCCTGCTGCTCTTACCTTTCCTGGAGTTAACCCATCTATGTGACTGTACCTGTGACTTTCACCCATTCCTGTAACTGCCATCCATCACATGCTGTTGCTGTTGCAAATTCCTCATCACTTCTAACTGTCTCTCCGAGCGATCCATTCGATCTAATAAGGTTTGCATCCAACAGCATTTATGGCAGATATAATCCGCAGTAACTCTTAAACTCTCTTTAATCTCTCACATCTGACAAGAAGGACATATCACTGTACTAAAGGTCATTTTTGCTCTTTCACAATCTACAGACCCTCATTGAGCTTCTCTGCCATTCTATTTGTTCATAGCCGATCCACAATTCCACCTTCCCCTGAAAACCTTTCACCTCATCACTGATTATGAATCTTTCGATCTTTGCCTTAAAAATATTCAAAGACCTGCTTCCCCCATCTTTCAAGGAAGTGAGTTGCAAAGACCCACGGTCCTCTGCAAAAAAACACTCCTCCTCTGTCTTAAATGGGCAAACCTTTTATTTTTAAACTCTGACTTCTAGTGTAGTTTCTCCCATAAAAGAAAATATCCTTTCCCCTTGCACCATTCCAGGCACCCTCAGGATCTTATATAGTTCACTGAAGTCACCTCTTATCCTTTTAAGCTTCAGTGGATACAAGCCTAGTTAGTGCAACATTTTCTCTTTAAGATAATTAGCCCATTCCAGTTGTTAGTCAAGTAAACCCAGTCAGAATTGTTTCCAACACATTTACATCCTTGCATAAATAAGGAGATCTGCATTGTACATAATATTCCAGATACAGTTTCTCCATCTTTGCATTTGATCCTTCTTGCAAAAGTGGTAACATTCTACCAACTTTACCATTACATTATTAACATTCTATTACTTTTTGTGAATCAAGCACTGGGATGTCTAAATCCCTCTGCATTTCAAAGCTCTGTAATCTCTCGCCATTTCAGTTGTCTGCTTCTTTACCCTCCTGCTGAAATGGATGAAGTCCCATTTTTCCACATCACACGCCATTTGCCAGATCTTTTCCCACTCACTTAACCTATCTTTATCCCTTTGCAGCTTTCTTATATCCTCTTTGCAATTTATCTTCTGATCTATCTTTATGTCATCAGCAAATTTGGAAGCTGTACATCCAACCTTTCATCCAAGTCATTTAAATAAATTGTAAACAGCTGAGATCGAACACGGATACTTGTGACATCCTGCCAACGTGAAAAAGACCAATTTCTGCTGACTTTTTGTTTCCTCTTTACATCTATCTTCTATCCATACCAATATGCTACAACTATAACATGGGTTTTTATTTTCTCAAATAACCTTTGACGTGGTGTGTTATCAAATGTGTTAGTTTCATTTTATACACTGCACATGTTATTTCTTCAAAAAATGCCATGATAACCCTTTCATAAAACTTGTTGACTCTTCCTTCTACCTTGAACTTCAAAGCATGCTGTATAATAACCTTTTATAATAGATTCTAATAGATTCTTTGCTATTACAGATATTAAGCCAACTGACCTGTAGATCCCTATGTTTTTGATTCCCTCCCCCCCCCTTTTAGAATAAAAGAGTTAAATTCACTATTTTCCATTCTAGTGGAACTAGGGAACTTTGGAAAATTAAAAGCAACTATCCACATAAGTTGTCTCACTAGCCACTTCTTTTATGATTCTTGGATGATATCTGTCAGAAGCTGGCAACTTGTCAGTCAGCAATTCCAATGATTTACTCAGTACTACTTCCCTGGTGATTGTAATTTTCTTGAGTTTCTCCTATTTCCTGATTTATAGCTATTCTGGAGGTACTCATTATGTTCTCTATAGTAAAGACCTTTGCAAAATATCGGTTTAATTTATCCATCTTCTCCTTATTTTCCATTATTTAATCCCCAAATTCACTTGTTGGAATGCTGTACAATTCAATGTGACAAGTCTGAAAAGGTCTGCAAAGCGTTAATATGGAGGAGTGTCATATGCTGTACTCCTTCTAATGATGTTATATGGACTACCGGGCAAAACATCTCAAAGGAGGTTCTCATTAAAGTTCTGTCATAGCAATGTAACTGAGAACTAGTTAATAATGTGCAATAACTATGGGTGCAATTTTATTTATGAGCAACATGGACTATAATAAGATTTGTGGTAGAATTGGGTGATAAGTGCAATGAGTCCCATCTCAATGCCAAGATCATCTCGCTCCATCTTTTAAGCACTTCACAAGTGCCATGGTCAAATTCTTGCTAGGCAGCAGTGAGATGCTAATTGACGGGGATTAACGTTTGTTAAATACTTTGTGAATGGTACAGTTTCCTAATTAATACTTAGCCTCTCATCTTAAAAATCTCACCAAGTTAGAAGTTAGGAAAACCCAACAAGAAAACCAAAGCTCGCTCCTGGTAAGTTCAGCTCAACAATTGTTCCCAAACAACGCCCAGTTTACAAACTAGGCACCAACATCTCAAGGCATAATCCATGGACACTAGCCTCTAATAACTCTCATGGTACTCACAGGGCACCTCTGAACACCACTTCAATGCTACACTTTGGCTGTAACAACAATTGTCATTGTAATGCTGAAGCAAAGACATTGTGCACTCAGGGAAACACACACAGTTCAGCATCAATGTGAACTTCAACAGTTTCCTCATTTCCTCTTCCCCCACCTCGTCCTAGTTCCAAACTTCCAGCTCAGCACTGTCCCCATGACTTGTCCTACCTGCCTAACTTCTTTTCCACCTATCCACTCCACCCTCCCCCTGCCCCCGACCTATCACCTTCATCCCCTCCCTTCAGGCTCTCTGCCTTTATTCCTGATGAAGGGCTTTTGCCCGAAACGTCGATTTTACTGCTCCTCGGATGCTGCCTGAACTGCTGTGCTCTTCCAGCACCACTAATCCAGAATCTGGTTTCCAACATCTGCAGCCATTGTTTTTACCTGGCTGTATCTCTGGCTAGTTCACATTGCATTCACTTTGAGCCTACCCAGGCTGACTTTTGTCAGCTTGGAAAATTGGGATCTTGCTTTGTGGGCAGGGGCCTGGAGGATCTGCTGGATAGAGTGGTGCTGACTTGGAACTTCATTCTCCCTCAGAACTAGCAGAGAAGGTGAAAACTGCAGTCTTTGCCAGCCCAGTCCAAGATTGCTACCCTGATCAGTGCAGTCTCAGCAGTCTGGATGAATGCCCAGCACTATACCTGTAACAAGAAGTTCAATGGTCTTCTCCATTGCACCTGCATAGGTGCCATCACAGTATCAATGCCTGGTATTGCCTTCTTGCACTGTGCCTCTCAGGCAGAAATACCAGACTTCTGTTGCTGCAATCTTGCATACAGTTTAGCCTTTATACAAAGTAAGGAAGCTTGCCATATTAGTCAGCAGCTTAAGGGAGAAAGTGAGAACTGCAGATGCTGGAGATCAGAGCTCAAAATGTGTTGCTGGAAAAGCGCAGCAGGTCAGGCAGCATCCAAGGAGCAGGAGAATCGAAATTTCGGGCATGAGCCCTACTTCAGGAATGAGGAAAGTGTGCCAAGCGGGCTAAGATAAAAGGTAGGGAGGAGGGACTTCGGGAAGGGGCATTGGAAATGCGATAAGTGGAAGGAGGTTAAGATGAGGGTGATAGGCCAGAGTGGGGTGGGGGCGGAGAGGTCAGGAAGAAGATTGCAGATG
>NC_057724.1:31792558-31798528 GCF_004010195.1 Chiloscyllium plagiosum | reverse complement strand
TGTGGACCTGACGAGGGAGTCACGGAGGGAGTGGTCTTTTCGGAACGCTGATAGGGGAGGGGAGGGAAATATATCCCTAGTGGTGGGGTCCGTTTGGAGGTGGCAGAAATGACGACGGATGATACAATGTATATGGAGGTTGGTGGGGTGGTAGGTGAGGACCAGTGGGGTTCTGTCCTGGTGGTGATTGGAGGGGCGGGGATCAAGGGCGGAGGAGCGTGAAGTGGAGGAGATGCGGTGGAGGGCCTCGTCGATCACGTCTGGGGGGAAATTGCGGTCTTTGAAGAAGGAGGCCATCTGGGTTGTACGGTATTGGAACTGGTCCTCCTGGGAGCAGATGCGGTGGAGACGAAGGAATTGGGAATATGGGATGGCGTTTTTACAGGGGGCAGGGTGGGAGGAGGTGTAGTCTAGGTAGCTGTGGGATTCGGTCGGTTTATGGTAAATGCCCGTGTTGATTCGGTCGCCCGAGATAGAAATGGAAAGGTCTATGAAGGGGAGGGAAGAGTCTGAGATGGTCCAGGTATATTTGAGGCCGGGGTGGAAGGTGTTGGTAAAGTGGATGAACTGTTCAACCTCCTCGTGGGAGCACGAGGCAGCACCGATATAGTCATCGATGTAGCGGAGGAAAAGGTGGGGGGTGGTGCCAGTCAGCACCTTCAGTCAAGTCATGAGGGAATAGCTTTCACTCAGGGGATCCTGGCACAATAATGTAAGGCACTACCCAACACTAGTCCAGGCCTTGCTCAAGATAGTCACAGTCAAAGTCCTCCTTTAATAAGGGCTGAGGGGCCAAATGGCAGGCAGCATATCTTTGGTTGACTCTTTTCACTCTCTTTTGGGCTGTTTTCCTCCTGAAATGAGAGAAAGCTATATATTGTGGTGAGAGAGGGTGGGGGACATTCCCTGGTGAGTGAACGGGGAGTGCAGAGGGCATGCAAGATTAGTGATGTCAGTGGTTAGTTAGATCAGAACAAGTGGGGAAAGATACTGCCGGCAATAATGACAGTGGTAAAGCATGAGCCTTGGTGGGAGGTGGGTGCAGTAGCAGAGGTTGAGTGAGTGTGAGATGTTGGACAGCAGATAGAGTCACACAGCATGGAAACAGACCTTTCAGTCCAACTCACCTGCATTGACCAAACATCCCAATCTGACCTAGTCCGATTATGACAATTATGCTGGTGCAATGGAGAAGGTTATTGACCTTCAGCCTGTAGTGCTAGGCATTTGTCCCGACTACTGAGACTGCACTGACATGGGTAGCAACCTTGGACTAGGATGATGTGGTCTGGAGTTTTGGCCTTCTCTGCTAGTCTTGAGGGAGGGTGAAGTTTCATGTCGGCACCACCTTACACAGCAGGACCTCTCGGCCCCTGTTTGCAAAACAAGACATCAATTTCCCAGGCTGGGGGGTAAATGTCAGGAACAGTGCAAACCATCTACTCACTGACTGGGTTGCCAGGCTGCACAATAGGCTTTTAATGAAGGTGTGGGTGTAAGGGATGGTGGTGTTTTGGTGGATATCAACTGCCAAGTGAGTTGTTCTAGGAACAATACATCATAAAATGTGGTAGAAATTGGATCTTAGAAGCACAATAGGGATGGGGTAGGTAATTAATGAGACGAGTTTGGAAAGGATGGGCAAGTAAACCTGCTAGGCAACACGGCAATGAATCCTCCAGAAAAGCTGCCACAGCTCAGACTTGTAAAGAAGCAAGATTAAGTTCTGTATCTTGTAGCTACAAGTGAGTCTTCCAGTTAGACAAAGAAATGATTTTCCTATACAACACGAGCTCTGTCATTTCCAACCCTTAAAGAGAATGGTGGCAGCAACCTTTTTCATCAGCAGTGAAGTGAGCTGGCACATTGTACACCAGAGGTGATTGAAGGCTGTATGAGTATAAGAATATCTTGACACTACCTGTGGGAACATCAACTCTCCTGCAATGTGTGCAAACACTTGGGTTGGAGCAGGTTACATTAATTGCCATCCTCCTCTAGGCAACTTTCAGACTTTCAGTGGACATAGCTTTGCCTGGTGTGGTTGTCACTTCAAATAACCCTATTTCCTGAAATGCATCGAAGAGTCAAGGCACTTCTGTAGCTGTTGATGGTCAAGGGGCCTGCTACTTCAAACATTACTGCTGTGTGTGGTTTTGAAAATTCATTCTTGGGATATGAGCATCACTGGCAAGGCCACCGTTTATCCTCAATTAGTAATTGGGCTATCCCCAATTAACTATGCTTGTGTGAAGTGAGCTATCTACAATTAAATGGCTTTCCAATTGAATAAAGATTGGTGCACTTTGTGTCTTTCACTGTGTCTCACACCTGCACACACACACCATGGGTGCTGGGGATAAAATAAGCACTACCGCACTTAGGCGGTAGTGTGGGGGTTAAAATAATAAAAAAAAATAAGCACTACCGCACTTAGGTGGTAGTGTGGGGGTTAAAAAAGAAAGGGGAAAGGAAAAAAAAAAAAAAATGGCTTTCCAGGTTATTTCAGAGGCCAGCTAAAATTCCACCACATTGTTTTTGGTCTGGAGTCACATGTCGTTCAGATCAGACAAAGACAGTGGACTTAACCTTCTGAAAGGTATTAATTAACTGTATGGATACTTACAACAGTTGAGTCCTGATCATTATTACTGAGGCTAACATTTTACTCCAGATTTATTAGTTAATATAATTGCATTTCCTTCAGGTTCACCATGCTATGGCACTGTTATTGCATCCTTCTAAGGCTTTCTGATTGAAAATCTGAAACAAGCCCAGAGAGGCCTTTTAATTAGCTCCATAAACAACTTAACAGGCACTTAATTGGAGTCACAACCATTCCAACTATTTCTTGAGGAGTTCTTGTGGTGCACTCGTTGTGCCCCTTCCTCTAAATCAGCAGGTCTGGGTTCAAGTCTCACATGCTCCAGAGTGTGCTGTAACATGTCTGAACAGATTGACTAACAACATAAAAGGGCTGTAGTGGTACAGTGGTTGTGTTCCTACCTCTGGGCCACCTGCTCTGGATATGTGTCATAACATGTCTGATGTACTGGTGATGTGCTATTTTTATCCTTTAGAGGAAACATTTCAGTATTCCCAATAGTGAGAGATGTATTGTGGTTATGGAGTCATTTGTTTATAACTGAGCATCTCAACCCATGTATGACATAATTCAGGGACTCTTTCTGCTTAATGAAGCTTTGAAACCTTTTGAATTATAGTATCTCTCAGCTTTTACTTGGATAAGTTCAGCTAGCTCAACACAACCTTTATACAAACTGAAGAAACCGCGGGTGCTGTCAATCAGAAACAAAAACAGAAATTGCTGTAAAAGCTCAGCAAGTCTGGCAGCTTCTGTGGAGTGAAATCAGAGTTAACGTTTGGGTCAAGTGACCCTTCTTCAAAACTCCCATAGTTTGTCTTAGACAGTTGTAATTGTTTGCGTGGATGTATTGGTCTTGTGATAGGTAATAAAGCAAAAGGCTGGAAAATAGGATGCCCTTAATCTTTGCCATATTTTAATGAAAATAACTTGAAGCAGTTGTTTTTCAGTGAATTTGGGAACAAGAATGCTCTGGTTGTCAAAATGATTTCTGTTCTGTGCTTAGTTCCAACTGATAATAATCTTCTATTTCCCCAAGACTAGGTGCCTATCCCTGGCCACACCCGGCTGCACAATATCTCACAGATAAGTTAACTGCACAGTAGGATGTTCATAGGATGTTCATATTAGTATATGTTGTTATGGGGTTTTTTGACATATGGCATAACTACTTCATTGTGGGAGCTTTATTTAATAATTATTTTTAGTGCAAAGTAGCTTTAATGTATTGGGCAGAATAATGTGGAGACCGTGGTTGTTAGCCCTGCTGCCTCAGGGACTCAGGTTCGATTCCGACTTTGGGTGACTGTCTGTATGGAGTTTGCACATTCTCTCTGTGTCTGCATGAGTTTTCTGCAGGGGCTCCAGTTTTATTCCACACTCTACAGATGGATTTAGATGGATTGGCCATGCTAAACTGCCCATAACATGCAGGAATGTACTAGATAGATGCCCTGCATGGGAAATGCGGGGTTAGAGGAATAGGCTGGGGGTAGTGGGTCTGGGTGGATTGTTTTTCAGAGAGTCAGTGCAGACTCAATGGGCTGAATGGCCTGCTTCCACATTGTGGGGATTCTCTGATTCTATGAACTGCTAAAGGATGGTATTTTAAAAAATCCTTTAGGATTTGTGCAGTATTACATGTTACTGGCTAAGACTAGCAAATCCACTGAAATATAGGCCAAGATATTCAAATGGAATAGTATATCCAGAAGAAAAAGATGGCCACCTCATTGCACAGCATAAGACCACAAGATATAGCAGTAGAATTAGCCATTTGGTCCATTGAGTCTATCCGCCATTCAATCATGACTGATATGTTTCTCAACCCTATTCTCCATACTTCTCCCTGTAATCCTTGATTCCATTACTAATCAAGAATCAATGTATCTCTGTCTTAAATACACTCAATGAGCCCTCTATAACAATGAGTTCCCCAGATTCACCACCCTCTGGCTGAGGAAATTCACCTCCTCTCTAAAGGGTCATCTCTTCACTCTGAGGCTGTGCCCTTGAGTCCTAGTCTCTCCTACTAGTGGAATCACTTTCTCCACATTTACTCTATCCAGCCCTTTCAGTAATCTGTAAGTTTCAGTGAGATCCCCCTCCTCATTCTTATAAACTCCATCAAGCACACCCAGAGTCCTCAACTGGTCCTCATATGACAAGCTCCTCATTATCGAGATCATTCTTGTCAATTTCCTCTGGAACCCCTCCAATGCTAGCACATCCTTCCATAGATACAGGACCAAAAACTGCTTACAAAGTTCCAAATGCAGTCTCAACAGTGTCTCATACAGCTTCAGCAGTACAGACCTACTCTTGTACTGTCACCCTCTTGAAATTAACGAGAACATTGCATTTGCCTTCCTAACTGCCAATTGAATCTGCATGTTAAACTTAAGTCCTAAACCAGAAGTCCTAAGTTCCTTTGTGCTTCAGATTTCCAAAGTCTTTTCCCATTTGTAAATATGGTTTCATTCTTCCCATCAAAGTGCATAACCTCATTTTCCCATATTGTACTCCATCTGCCATTTCTTTGCTCATTCTCCTAGCCTGTCCAAGTCCTTCTGCAGCATCTCCACTTCCCCAACACTACCTGTCCCTCCAACTATCTGCAATCTTAGCAATAATGACCTCAGTGTCTTCATTCAGATCGGTAATGTGAGTAGTTGTGGTCCCAATACTGACCGTGGTAGAACTCCACTAGTTAAATGGTTGCCATCTCATTTGCACAGCTCCCCTTCCAATCAACTTTGGCCAGCTTCCTCCTCAAGTCTGCTATCAACGGTAATACCATTACATTTGATTCCAGCTTCTCCCTTCAAACTGCAGGGTGAATTCTATCATATAATGGCCACTGCTCCCTTGGGATTTCTTCACCTTAAACCTCCTATTCAATGTTGCCTCATTACACATCACCAAATCTAGAATTGCATGGGCTCTGCCACAAGCTGCACCAAACAAAAATCTCATAGACCTTCCACAAATTCTTCTCCTTGATATCTGCTATTAATCTGATTTTCCCAAATCCACCTGCTTATTGAAATTCCCCCATTATAACAGTACTTTTCTTATATGACTTTTCTGCCTCCTGATTTATCTTCTTCCCTTCATCCTGACTGTTGGTAGGAAGCTGAAAATGTGATGCTGGAAAAGTGCAGCAGGTCAGGCAGCATCCAAGAAGCAGGAGAATCGGCGTTTTGGGCATGAGCCCTTCTTCAGGAATGAGGAAAGTGTGTCCAGCAGGCTAAGATAAAAGGTAGGGAGGAGGGACTTGGGGGAGGGGCATTGGAAATGCGATAGGTGGAAGGAGGTTAAGGTGAGGGTGATAGGCCGGGGTGGGGGTGGGGGCGGAGAGGTCA
>NC_057724.1:31744306-31791247 GCF_004010195.1 Chiloscyllium plagiosum | reverse complement strand
GAGGTAGAAACGGGCGGTGCGGGGTTGTGGGACTATGAGGTTGGAGGCGGTGGATGGGAGATCCCCTGAGGTTATGAGGTTATGGATGGTCTGGGAGATGATGGTTTGGTGGTGGGAGGTGGGGTCATGGTCAAGGGGGCAGTAGGAGGGGGTGTTGGTAGGAAGCCTCTACACGACTCCCATCAAGGTATTTTCCCTTTGCAGTTTGTGAACTCTACCCACATAGATTCTACTTTTTCTGTCCCAATATCAAAAGAGTGTATAGCGAGGAACTGATCCATGGGATTCGATCCCTGTCTGTACCCCTGGTCTATAGAGTGGAATTTAACTAGAATATCTACCCATTTTTTAACCATTGAGCTTGCTGCAAAGTGCATATATATTATATAGTTGCTTGATTCTGGTGGTCAGTAGATGCTTGGTTCTGTTGCTCATCTGCATTATGGTTGAATGCTTGCCAAAACCCACTGGGGTGAAGCTCACATGCAAATACTGGATGTGCAAGAAAGCAACTGCAACCTCAACAAATATGCCACATGAAATAGTCAGTGATTTCAAGAGACAGGTGAAAGAGAAAAAAATTGATGAACAAATAAGCAGTTAACACCATACAAATCAAATCTGCAAAGGGTGTGGAGGGATATGGGCTGGGTGCTGGCAGGTGGGACTAGATTGGGTTGGGATATCTGGTCGGCATGGACGGGTTGGACCGAAGGGTCTGTTTCCGTGCTGTACATCTCTATGACTCTATGATTCTATAACTTGCTGGCATTACTAACACAACTCGTTTCTTTCAAAGCACCTTCCCACAATTTTCTCCTCTCCTCTGCAAAAGGATAGGTGCATAACAACTCCATTCTATCAATAACAAGTACCATGTGCGACCTTCCACAATTAATATTTTCCATGTCACCAAGTTTGGAAAATGTTCAATTTTCCAACTATAAGGATCATTACCACCATACTGGCTCATTTCCATACCCAACATCCATATTCCTTCTTCTAAAGTAGGGTCACTAAGTAGGAATGAACAGAAAGAAGTCAAAAGGTGTGGCACTGGAAAAGCACAGCAGGTCAGGCAGCATCCGAGAAGCAGGGGAATTGATGTTTTGGGCATTGGCCCTTTATCAGGAATTTGGGGGGAGAAGGGGGCTGAGAGATAAATAGGAGGGAGGTGGGAAGGTAGCTGGGAAGGTGATAGGTAGACGCAGTTGGGGTGTGATGGTAATAGGTTGGAGGAGAGGGTGGAGCGGATAGGTGGGAAGGAAGATGGACAGGTAGGATAGTTCAAGAGGGCGGTGCTGAGTTGGAGGGTTGGATTTGGGATGAGGTGGGGGAAGGGGAGATGAAGAAACTGGTGAAACCGAAGTTGATGCCGTGTGGTTGGAGGTCCCAAGGCGGAAAATAAGGCATTCTTCCTCCAGGTATCGGGTGGCTTGGATTTGGAGGTGGAGGAGATCCAGAACTTGCATTTTCTTGGCAGAGTGGGAGGGGGAGTTGAAGTGGTTGACCACAGGACAGTGCGGTTGTTTCATGCGTGTGTCCCAGAGATGTTCTCTGAAAAGTTCTGCAAGTTGGCATCCTGTCTCCCCAAAAGAAAAAAATCTTTGCTGATTTTTCATTTCCATAAGAACCTTTCAGGATCACCTTGGCTCAGGCTGGAATCAGAACTGAAAATGTGTTGCTGGAAAAGCGCAGCAGGTCAGGCAGCATCCAAGGAGCAGGAGAATCGACGTTTCAGGCATGAGCCCTTCTTCAGGAATGAGGAAAGTGTGCCAAGCGGGCTAAGATAAAAGGTAGGGAGGAGGGACTTGGGGAAGGGGCGTTGGTAATGCGATAGGCAGAAGGAGGTCAAGGTGGTGCTAACTTCGAGCGATTTGACTGAGACAAGGTGGTTGTGTGGTGATAACGCCACTGAATTAAAACCAGTTTTGTGGACATGTGTTGACTTTCTACCCTGGCTAAGTTTGAATTCAAGTTTGAAAAGTGTGACACTGATGAAGGGCTTATGCCCGAAACGACAGTTCTCCTGCTCCTTGGATGCGGACTGACCTGCTGTGCTTTTCCAGTGCCACACTTTTCCCTCTGA
This sequence comes from Chiloscyllium plagiosum, assembly GCF_004010195.1. Lineage (NCBI taxonomy): Eukaryota > Metazoa > Chordata > Chondrichthyes > Orectolobiformes > Hemiscylliidae > Chiloscyllium > Chiloscyllium plagiosum. The sequence continues at coordinate 31,789,158 of NC_057724.1, read as the reverse complement.
CTTTCCATTATCTGCAGTCCTCACTTTCCCCTAAGTTTGAATTCAATAAAGATTTGAAATTGAAAGCTAACCTCATGGCAACAATGTTAATTATTGTAAAAAACACTCTTGTTCAATATTGTAAATTAAAACAAAGAACTGCAATGCTGGATATCTGAAGCAAACACAGAAATTGCTGGAGAAATTCAGCCATCTGTGGGGAAAAAAAAGCAGAGGTAACATTTTGAGTTTGGTGAATCTTCATCAGAACTGTTAGCAGCTAGGAAAATGTGGCATTTATGCTGAAGCCAAAGGTGAGCAGATAAGTGGAGATGGAACCCAGTGAGAAAGAGAGACACATGAAAGAAGTAGGTAAACAAGGAGATTAATGGACAGCAGGCCAGAACAGAAGAGGAGCTAGAATAAGTGATAATAGGCTAAGAGTAGGAGAAAATGGGTGAGCTGTCTGAATGCAACCCATATAATGTGATAACGGGTCTAGGAGTATATGGGAATGGGTGAAAGCAACCCTCTTCATAACAGAACCAAGTTTCGGAGTGGGACCCTTTATCTTATCATGCTTGGCACACCCTCCTCATTCCTGAAGAAGGGCTTATGCCCGAAATGTCGATTCTCCTGCTCCTTGGATGCTGCCTGACCTGCTGCGCTTTTCCAGCAACACATTTTCAGCTCTGATCTCCCGCATCTGCAGTCCTCACGTTCAGGCTGGAATCAACCAAAGGGATCACTGATTTTAAAAAAAATACATTTAAATACGTTGATACTTGTGTTACAGTTCTGAATAACCTTAATAATGTGCCTGACCCTTTTGTTTTACTTTAAGAATTAGAGCAGCATCTTACTACGGCAAAATTTTCCTTCAGGCTCGAGCTGATCTAGAACTTAACTTCCTGCTGTCACATTCTGAATCATGCTTTCTATCTATTTTTGTATCAAATCTTTGCAGTTTGAGTTTGTAGGCTCACATTATATGGGAAAATATTTACTAAAATGTGATTGCCATTAGGTTGCTCAATTCTCAGAATGTTTTTCTACCTTTTATTCTTTTCTGTGATGGCTTAAGTATTAAATATTAAATTTAAAAACCTAAAGAAATGAAAACAAATTACATATGTCAAAACATGAAAAAGCTTTGTTATTGAATATTTTTTGGTGTGTTTTATGCTTTAATTGATGTTTTCAGTTGAAGAACTCTGCTTTTCCCAAAAGCTTGGTCTTGACATTTTGCCAGGAACTCTAACGAGCTTTGGATTGTGCAGACTGAGCATGTGCGGTGTGTACATTGGGTACACTCGCATTATTCATTCCTTGCACTGAAGAATATTTCTGAATAGCTTCCAGCAGCTTCTGCTCATATTTTGAAAGGAGTTTTTCCTGAATGTTTTCCCACTATGACCCCTTTTCGTGGTTTGAAAATCGCCCTGCCCCTTTGATGAGCCCTGTGGAGAATGGAGTTGGGAAACCTGTGAGTGGCTGCATTAGGGTTGGGGGAGGGGGCAGCAGGGGTGGAGCAGAGGGGGAGGGGACCTGAGAGCATGGGCCTGGGGGATGGCAGGAGGCTGAAGGCTTTAGTTAGATTTACAGCAGCAATGTCTGTAAAGGTTTTGTCCTGTTGTGTACAATTCTCTCACAAATGATTTGCAGAAAAGAATTAGGTCAACTGAAGATTTGTCAGCATGGAAATGACACTACTCTTCCTGGTACACCTGATCTGCAAATAGATGCTATTTTCAGCATGACCTTTGCAAAGATCTTCCCGGAGATGCTGAGTAGTGAATGTCCTCTATCTGCTTTGTTTGTTTTATAATCTGATGATTTTGTATCACATTTGTCCTGTGAAACAGATTCTACTTTTCAACACAAAAAGAAAGCTGTCAGAGGTATGGTAGTAGATGCTACTTTTTGTGTTTGAGTAGTCCGGCTAGAATTCCATCATTGCTGAGTGTCTCACTGCTTGATCAGCAATCAATAGCTTATTTGAGCTCAAGTGACGTGTGTTCTTCACCTAATGCAACCATGACATGAAATGTGGGAACACATCCAATGCAGACTAGGAGATCTCCATCTCACAGAAGAACAGCACATATTTATATTCAACCCAATGGAACATCTGTTGCTCTGTCACCTTCAGTGAATCAAGAAGGCAGCTTACCATTACCTCCTCAAATGCAATGAAGGACGGGTAGTAAATACTGGCATCATTGATGGGTAAGGACTTGGGAAATCCAATTTTGGAGATGGTAAGACCAAGTAGCCTCTTGATCCATCATATCAAACACTATTTCAGTTGTCACAGGAAGGTGGTTTTCTTGACATAGGGTGATTGGCATTTATTTCCACAATATTTCCTTGCAACGACTTGACTATGTCTTAGCTTCACAGCATGCAGTAATTTAAGCTGCTGTGTTTGTGTGGTTCACCAGGTAGGCTTTGAAGTTCATCAAGCTGATGCTGTTTCATACCTGCATTTCACTCAATCTAGTCTACTGTATTCACTGCTCGTAATGTGGTCTCCTCTACACTGAGGAGTTGAAGTGCAGACTGGGCAACCGGTTTGCAGTACACCTATGCTTTGTCTGAAAAATGACCCTGAGCTTCCAATTGCCTGCCATTTCAATGCATTACCCTGTTCCTTGGCCAACGTCTCTGTCTTGGGCTTGCTACACTGCTCCAGCAAAGCTCAGTGCAATCTGAAAGAACAGTACCTCATTTTCCCCTTGGAAACTATACAGCCGCCTGTATTCCATATTGAGTTCCATAATTGTAGGATTTCATCACCTTCCCCAATGTCATACCAGTCCCAACACACTAGGTCTTGTCTTCACATGAGTTGCTATCACAATTAACTGATTGTCAGCCACTAATGGTCCCATTAGCTGTTATTCATAGAGTCAAAAAGAAGAACAGCACAGAAACAAGCAGTTCAGTCCAACTCATCCAGGCTAACCAGATACTCTAAACTAAAATGGTCTCTTTTGCCAGCATTTGGTCCATATCCCTCGAAACCCTTCCTAATTCATGCTTTTTAACTGTTGTAATTGTACCCATCTCCGCCATCTCCTCTGGCAGCTCATTCCACTCATGCATGAAAATGTTGCCCCCTCGGTCCCTTTTAAATTCTTTTCTCTTTCACCTTAAGCCTATGCCTTCACATTTTGGACTCCTCTTCCCTAGGGAAAATACCTTGTCTATTTACCCTATCCTCATGATTTTATAAACTTCTATAAGTTCACCCGTCAGCTTCTGACAATCCAGGGAAAGCAGCCCCAGCCTATTCACTCTTTCCCAACAGCTCAAACTCTCCAACCCTGGCAACATCCTTGTAAACCTTTTGTTAACCCTTTCAAGTTTAACAACATCTTTCCGAGAGTGAGGAGACTAGAACTGAATGCAGTATTCGAAAAGCAGCATAACCGATGTCCTGTGCAGCCACAACATGATCTCCTAACTCATATACTCATTGTACTGACCAATAAAGGCAAGCATGCCAAACACCTCCTTCACTACTCTGTCTATCTGCGACTCCACTTTCAAGGAACTATGAACCTGCACTCTCAGGTCCCTTTGTTTGGCAATACTGCCCAGGGCCCTAGCATTAACTGTATAAGTCCTGCCCTGATTTGCCTTACAAAAACGCAGCATCTCACTTTTATCTAGATTAAATGCCATGTGTCACTCCTCAGCCCCATTGGCTATCTGATCAGGATCCATTGTAGTCTGAGGTAACCTTCTTCACTGTCCACTACACCTCCAATTTTGGTGTCATATGCAAACTTACCAACTAAACCTCCTATAGTTACACCCAAATAATTTATATAAATTACCAAAAACAGTGGACCCTGCACCGAACCCTGTGGCACACTGCTGGTTACAGGTCTCCAGTCCAAAAAGCAAACCTCCACCACCACCCTCTGTCTCTTACCTTCTAGCTAATTTTGTATCCAAATGGCTAGTTCCCCCAGTATTCCATGTGTTCTAACCTTGCAAACCAGTCTACCATGTGAAACTTTGTCAAACACCTTAATGAAGTCCATATAGATCACGTGCATCACTCTGCCCTCATCAATCCTCTTTACTATTTCTTCAAAAATCTCAGTCAAGGGAGTGTTGATGAACAAAGGGACCTTGGAGTGCAGGTTCATAGCTCCTTGAAAATGGAGTCGCAGTTAGATAGAAGAGTGAAGAAGGTGTTTGGTATGCTTTTGTTTATTGGTCAGAGTATTGAATTCAAGAGTTGGGAGGTCATGTTGTGGCTGTACAGGACATTGGTTAGGCCACTGTTGGAATATTGCATGCAATTCTGGTCGCCTTCCTATCGGAAAGATGTTGTGAAACTTGAAAGGCTTCAGCAAAGATTTACAAGGATGTTGCCAGGGTTGGAGGATCTGAGCTACAGGGAGAGGCTGAACAGGCTGGGGCTGTTTTCCCTGGAGCATCGGAGGCTGAGGGGTGACCTTATAGAAGTTTATAAAATCATGAAGAGAATGGATAGGATAAATAGACAAAGTCTTTTCCCTGGGACGGGGGTGTCCAGAGCTAGAGGGCATAGGTTTAGGGTGAGAGGGGAAAGATATAAAAGAGACCTAAGGGGCAACATTTTCACGCAGAGGGTGGTACGTGTATGGAATGAGTTGCCAGATGAAGTGGTGGAGGCTGGTACAATTGCAACATTTAAGAGGCATTTGGATGGGTATATGAATAGGAAGGGTTTGGAGGGATATGGGCCGGGCGCTGGCAGGTGGAACTAGATTGGGTTGGGATATCTGGTCGGCATGGATAGGTTGGACCGAAGGGTCAGTTTCCATGCTGTACATCTCTTTGACTCTATGAGCGCAGTGGCCTAATTCTGCTCCTAACTCATACATGAATACCCACTGCAAGCACTCCCTCATCCTTTTCACTCAAATCCATGCTGGCATCTTAGTTTGTCTGCTATAAGAGTTGAAATAGGAATATGTTTGGTAAAGTGCAGAAATTAATGTATTTCTCCAGGGAAAATAAATACTTTGACAACAATGGACAGAATTTCCCATATTTTGTTTAAGTGAGGAGATAAGTATGTTAGTTGGAAACTACTCATTAGGACATAAAAGATGAGTGGGTGAGTTTCTTGGTAAATCATACAGCGGTTCAAATGTCAGTGGCAAATATTTCCCTCCCCACTCATTTCTGCTTTCCGCAAAGACCATTCCCTCCATGACTACCTGGTCAGGTCCACACCCCCCAACAACCCACTCTCCCCTCCTGGCACCCTCCCCTGCCATGGCAGAAATTGCAAAACCTGCGTCCATACCTCCTCCCTCACCTCCATCCAAGGAGCCTTCCACATCCATCAAAGTTTTACCTGCACATCCACCAATATGATTTATTGTATCTGTTGCTCTCGATGCGGTCGCCTCTACATTGGGGAAACTGGACGCCTCCTAGTAGAGCGCTTTAGAGAACATCTCCGGGACACCCGCACCAATCAACCCCACTGCTCTGTGGCCCAACATTTCAACTCCCCTTCCCACTCTGCTGAGGACATGCAGGTCCTGGGCCTCCTTCACTGCTGCTCCCTCACCACCCGACACCTGGAGAAAGAACGCCTCATCTTCCGCCCCGGAACACTTCAACCCCAGGGCATCAATGTGGATTTCACCAGTTTCCTCATTTCCTCTTCCCCCATCTCACCCCAGCTCCAGCCTTCCAGCTCAGCACCTCCCTCATGACCTGTCCTACCTGCCTATCTTCCTTCCTATCTATCCACTCTACCCTCCTCTCTGAGCTATCACCTCCATCCCTATCCCCATTCTCCTATTGTACTCTATGCTACTTTCTCTCCACCCCCACCCCCTCTCATTTATCTCTCCACCCTGCAGGCATCCTGCCTCTAATCCTGATGAAGGGCTTTTGCCCAAAATGTCGATTTTCCTGCTCCTTGGATGCTGCCTGACCTGCTGTGCTTCTTGCGTCTTCTATGGCTTACTTTCATTCTTAGATTTCTAAAGTTCCTGCCATGAGATATCTTGTTAAATTCAAGGTGCTATACAAATATAATCAAACTGCACCAAATTACAACTCCTACATATGGCAAGGGAGAATTTTTATTTGCAATTTTAAAAATCGTTGTAAAATGCTGCTCAATTGTGTTGGTTCATGTTAGACATTACATTTGGTGATATATAAATGAGTCTAAGCAGCGACTTGAGCAGATGATAACACTGGAAAAATCACTTTGCTCATCATTTCTCTCTCAATTTACTTCACTGCATGCCTTATGAATAGTTCTATTACACTTGGACAAAATTATAAATATTCAAGTGCAATATGTGCCCAGAGGGCAGCACAGAATGGTGCCAAGCCAGAAGAATGCACAATATCACTCATTTAGATCTCGAAGCTCTTTTTAAGGATCCTGAAGGCAACAATTTCAGATCTAATGAATGGTTCCTACAGATAATCGTATTTTAAAATAATATTTTCATCACAATTTTAAATAGGCCATTCAGCTGGAGGTGCTTTTGCATGCATGTTTCCTTGTATAGCACTTATAACAAACATTCACAAGAGATTTAAAGAAAGACCACAGAGCATGCATACAAACATACACATATACATCCAGCTATGTTTCAAACAGAGTACAAGCTCTTTGTGTACCTGGCAGTACAATGCCCTCCTTAATGTCCTCTTTGCAAAAAGATTGCTCCAGCAGTTCAAAAATATTCTAAGTTAATGACCAATCACCCTGAAGTGGCAAACTTTGATTGTAGATACCCTTCTGATGTAAAGTCGAACACTTCTAATATAATGAGTGATGAGTTGATCTCCCTTTAGTATCCCTCCAATATTGCACGCGTTCCCTGATATTGGCTTCTGTTCTCTTCTGGAGCATTGCCTGCCTGACAGGGTGTCCAAGCAAAGTCCAAAATGACTGTTCAAGTATCAAATCAGTGTGACATGTAAAATTTTACCATGATCTGCTCACTCTACAGTTTTTTTGTGCACTCCATAACAATCAATGCAGGCTATATTGGCAGTCATTGGGAACAACCCCCATCCCATTTTCTTTCCGCAGTTACCTCCCACAAACCAGTGGTGTTATGGAGCCTAATTTTGTGACATCGATCCAAAGTGTAAATTTATGTATTTTCAAAAGTCCCTTTAAGAAAAATGGAATGAAAAATCACAACAAGAATAGCTTTGATTTTATGTTTAAAAATAATTCAAGTTTTGTGCGTTGACTTATACTTATTTGCAAGATAGGACATGATTAGTGCCGGTAAAGACCTTAACTATTAATCAATTGAAATAGAATGTTCTAAATATTGCCCAGACTTGTTAGCGAGCTCCTTCACTCATGGAGTAGCATGTTCAGTGTCTTAAAAACTATCAGATATTCATGGCCATTGCTCAATCTTATGAAATCTAAGGTACAAACATAAGGAAGGCCGACCATTAAATCCATTGTGTATGCACAGAGTGAAAAACTCTATTCAGCCTAACCCCACTTCCTCAGCTCTTGTCCGTAGTTCTATGTGTTTGCATGCTTCAGGATCATAGTTTTTAAATGGATTGTTTGTTTTTGTCTCTGTTAAATGTTCAAGCAGTGAATTCCAGATCATTACCAAAGTGTACGTAAGAGTATTTCCCCTCGACACCTCTCCAACACTTCTACCAATTGCTTTAAATCTCTGGTCCTTGGCTATTGATCTCATGGTTAAGAGAAATAAGGTTTTCCATTATACACTATCTAGCCCTTCATCATATTGTAAATCACAATGAAATCTTCACTCACTGTCCACGTGTCTACAAAATCAGTCATAGTCTCTGCATTCAGAGTTAGATCTACAATCCTGGCAGAAATTCCGAAGCCTTCCCTCGACCGTCTCCAGTGTGATCACATATTCGTGTAATTCTGTGGTCAGAAGTGTATGCAATCTCCAAAGGTGACTTAACTGGTTTTATAAATAAATCACACAAACCTGCTTGATTGGCACAAGATCCGCAAGCATCCACTCTCTACACCTTTGATGTTCAGTAGCAGCGCTGTGTCCTATCTACAAATGTGCACTGCAGAAAATCACCAAAGATCCTCAGCCAACATCTTCCAAGACCACAACCATTTCCAACTAGAAGGACATGGGCAGCAGATATATGGGAATATCATCACCTTCAGGGCCCCCTCCAAGCCACTCACCATCCTGACTTGGAAATATATCGCCATTCCTTCACTGTTGCTGGGTCAAAATCCTGTAATTCCTTCCCTGGTGGCATTGCGGGTCAAACCACAGCAGATGGACTGCAGCTGTTCAAGAAGACAGCTCACCACCACTTTCTCAAGGGCAACTAGGGACGGTGAATAAATGCTGGCCCAGCCAGTTATGCCAACATCCCACAAAATAAATAAATAGAAGATTCACTCAGCTGACTTCACCTGCCATGACTTAAATGTGAACCTACTTTGTCCTACCTGCTAACTTTTCTAATTACTTAATCTTAAAGATATTCCTTTTACTTTAATCTCCTCTTATTTTCTGACTTGCACTTATCCTTCGTGCCTCTCAGTTAATCCCTGATAATCTCCCAGCTCTTTTGCCTTGGTCTGCGCTTGCTCCAACCAATCTGTGGAAGTATTCAGGAAAATAAGACAGGAGAAAAAAGAAAAAACTTTCCTTTCCACGTCATCTAACCACACACATATCAAACTCCCACATTCTGCTCACTGCTAGTTGCACTCTGTTCTGATTGCACAGAAGCCTGTTGTTTTTCTATGGTCGACCTCAGCAGTTTGAGGAACTGCTTTAAATCAGATTAACTGTTGGCCCCAATTAACTATCCAAACTATAATTGCCTCACTACTAAGAGAGATTGTTTCTACAAATGCCAGAAAGTGACCACTTACACCAAGACAGAGTATAACCACCACCTTTGACATTCAGTGGTGTTGCCATCACTGAATCCCCAACTATCAACATCCTGAGGGTTAGCATTGACCAGATACTGAACTGGACTAGTCATACAAATACAATGGCTACAAGAGTAGGTCAGAGTCGAGGGATACAATTGCTAGTAACTCATCTTTTGACTCCCAAAAGCCTGTCCACCATTTACAAGGCACAAATCAGGAGTGGGATGGAATACTCCCTGCTTGCCTAGATGAGTACAGCTCCAACAGCACTCGAGAAACTTGATACTATCCAGAATTAAGCAGCCCACTTGACTGGCACCACATCCACCTTCAGTCATATCACCATTGATGCTCAGAAGCAGTAATGTATACTATGGATGTAGGTTAGCTCACTGAGCTGTAAGGTTCATTTCCAGATGTTTCGTCAGCCTGCTAGGTAACATCTTCAGTGGACCTCAGGCGAAGCACTGCTGATAAGTCCTGCTTTCTATTTATTTGTTTGGGTTTCTTTGGGTTGGTGATGTCATTTCCTGTGGTGAAGTCACTTCCTGTTCTTTTTTTCAGGGGTGGTAGATGGGGTCTAACTCGATGTGTTTGTTGAAAGAGTTCCGGTTGGAATGCAATGCTTCTAGGAATTCTTGTGTGTACCTTTGTTTGGCTTGTCCTAGGATGGATGTGTTGTCCCAGTCGAAGTGGTGTCCTTCGACTGGGACAGGATGTGGCTTCAGGATGTGACTTCACCACAGGAAATGACATCATCAAACCAGGGAAACCCAAGAATATAAATAGAAAGCAGGAATTAACAGCATTGCTTCACCTGAGGCCCACTGAAGATGTTACATAATAGACTGACAAAACATCTTGAAATGAACCTTCCAGGTCAGCGAGCAAACCTACATCCAGATCCTCAACCTGAGCTACAAGTGTTCTCAAAACTCGCTAAATGTGTACGATCTACAAGATGCATTGCTGAAATTCAACAAAGATCCTTAGATAGCAGCTTCTGAACTCACAACTACTTCCACCAAGAAAGGCAGGGGCAGCAGATTCATGGGAATACAATCACCTGCAAATCCCCTCCAAGCCACTCACCATCCTGACGTAGAAATCCTTCACTATCACTAAGTCTAAATTCTGGAATTCCCTCCTTCAGGGTATTGTGGGTCAGCTCACAGCATATGAACAGCAACGGTTCAAAAAGGCAGCTCACCACCACCTTCTCAGGGCGACCAGTGATGGGAAATAAATGCTGGCCCAGCCAATCACACCCACATCCCACAAGAATAAAAAAAAATCAGTCAAATATGGCCTTGATGTCACGGGCTGCCACTCTCACCTCACCTCTGGAATTCAGCTCTTTTGTCCATGTTTCAACCCAGGCTGGAATGAGGTCAAGAGCTGAGTCGCCCTGCAGGAACCTAAACTGGGTGTCACTGACCAGGTGCTGCTTGATATTGATGACACCTTCCAACACTTTACTGATAATGAAGAGTAAATTGATTAGGCAGTATTTGACTGGGTTAGATTTGTTCCAGTTTTTGTGTACAGGACATACCTGGGCAATTTTCTACAATGTCGGGAGATGTCAGTGTTGTAGCTGTATGGAACAGCTTGTCTGGACTTCAAAGTGTCTGGAGTTTAGATCAGAGTGGTGCTGGAAAAGCACAGCACGTCAGGCAGCATCCGAGGAGCAGGGAAATCGACGTTTCAGGCAAAAGCCCGCTTGAAACATCAATTTTCTTGCTCCTCGGATGCTGCCTGACCTGCTGTGCTTTTCCAGCACCACTCTGATCTAAACTCTGATTTCCAGCATCTGCAGACCTCACTTTTGCCTAGTTCAGCAGGTCTGGAGCACAAGTCTTGAGCACTACTGCCAGAATGTTGTCAAAGCCATAGCCCATGCAGTATCCACAGCTTCCAATCATTTTTTGATCTCACATGGAGTGAATCAAATTAGCTAAAGACTGGCAACCTTTGTACCATTTGTATTTTAACTGCCCTGACAAAGCAGAGGGTAATAACAGGGTGACAAAGACTATTGACTGATCAGATAACTCATGACAGTACACAACTCATGCATACACAGGCATCAGCTTAAAACAAAAGCCATGGTACCACACAAAATTAGATGAGGCAGAGCACCAGAATGGTTAAACAATGCTTCTGCTGTTTGAACAGCCTGAGAGGAACCCTGCAATTTGTAGTAGAGCACATATCAAGATTTGTACCGCACAGTGCCATCATTGGGTCGCAAGTTATTTTGCCAGCAGTTGAAGATGATTGTAAGACCTTATGACCATAAGATATAAGAACAGAATCAAGTTATTCAGCCCGATGAGGCTGCTCCACCATTCAATCATGGCTGATATGTTTCTCAACCCAATTCTCCTCTCTCTTCCTGTGACCCTTGACCCCCTTACTAATCAGGAATCTATATCTATGTCTGCCTTAAATATGCTCAATGACATGGTCTCCATACATCCTTCTGTGGCAATGTATTCCACAAAGTCACCACCCTCCGACTGAAGAAATTCTTCCTCATCTCAGTTCTAAAGGATTGTGCTTTCACTCTGAGGCTGGACCCCAGGTCCTAGTAGTGGGAAAATCTTCTCCACATCCACTCTATCTAGCCCTCTCAATATTCTGTAAACTTCAGTAAAATCCCCTCCTCATCTTTTGAAACTCCTTTAAAAACAGACCCAGAGTCCTCAACTGCTGTTCATTTGACAAGCCCTTCTTCCCTGAATCATTCTTGTTAACCTCCTCTGGACCCCTTACAGAACAGCACATCTTTCCTTAGTTAAGGGGGTCCAAAACTGCTCCTAATATTCCAACTGTGATCTGATCAGAGTATTATACATACTCAACAGTACATCTCTGCTCTTGTATTCTAGCCCTCTTGTTGAAATTAATGCTAACATTAGATTTGCCTTCCTAGCTGACAACTGAACCTGCATATTAATCTGAAGAGAATCCTGAACTAAGACTCCCAAATTCTTTTGTGCTTCAGGTTTCTGAAGCCTGTCCCCATTTAGCAATACAGCAACTGAGAGAACGTGAGGACTGCAAATGCTGGAAGAGTCAGAGTCAAAATGTGTGGCACTGGAAAAGCACAGCAGGTCAGGTAGCATCCGAAAAGCAGGAGAGTCAACATTTAGGGCTTAAGCCCTTCCTCAGGAATGTGGAGGGGTAAGGGGATGACAGGAGGGTTGGGGTGGGTCTGGGGGAGAGGAAACTGGGAAAGCGATAGGTGAATGCAGGTGGGAGGTAATTGTGATAGGACAGTGGGGAGGGTGGAACAGATAGATGGGAAGGAAGATGGACAGGACAAGAGGGCGGAGCCAAGTTGGAGGGTTGGATCTGGGATGAGACGCGGGGAGGGGAGATTTGGAAACTGGTGAACTCGACGTTGATGCCGTGTGGTTAAAGGGAGGGACGTGCAATGTTTCAGGGAACATCTCTGGGACACACACACCCAACAACCCCACTGCCCTGTAGCCGACTACTTCAGCTCCACCTTCCATTCCACCAAGGACATGCAAGTCGACTTCATCTTCCTTCCCAACTATGTGCTTCACCCCCCCCCCACCGGACTATTACAATTATGCACCATCTCCTTGATAGGGGTAAAGCTGAATTAATCTTTCATCATCCTTCATGTCTCTGAGTGGGCACCACTATGTCCTGTGGATGAGTCTGTGAGTATAGTGCAAAGTGATTGGTGATGTGGTTGCAATGGTTAAATATTAACAGCATATGTAAGCTGTGAGATGTAGGTTGAAATCTGCAATAATGCTAGGCTTATGAGGATGGGGAGGGAGAACATACAAATGGCATGAGGTCTGGTTATTAAAGATTGCCATTACTCGGTAAAGGGGATGTTGTGTTCTGAGCAATGTGCAGTGTTGATAGTGCACATGGTAAAATATGGCATTTGAAGGTGCATTAATTACCATTTGCCACCTGTGTGAGTCAGTTGAACTTTTTGCATTAAATTTTTTTTTCCCTACTGTGTCAGATCGCTCTAGAATTCTTCCTGGTCTTAGGCAAGATACCGTCTCTCTCCTTGTTTCAGTTTCCTCCATTAAAGTTTCTAGCACTTTATCCGAGAACTTTAGGCCCTTAAGGATTTCAGCTCCATTACCTGGGTTTCATCTTCACCAGATAATTGTTTTCCCTGTCAGTTGAATGAACTGAAAGACTCCCGTTCTCATACTTCCCAATTTAAGAAGTGCAGGTTGGCCTACGTTAGTGCTAGCCTAACACGAACCTGAGCTCATTGCTGAGTGTACAGGCATCTCATTCTGGGCTACACACTGTCTTTGTAACTAGAAGGCAGATGCTGCCTGCCTCCATTATATTGGCATAGGTAATCATGCAACATTACCCCCACATCCATTAAGCTTTAATACAATAAAAATAAAAGCAAACTACTGCAGGTAATGGAAATCTGACAGTTCTGGAGAAGCTCATTAGGTATGGCAGTGCGTTTAGAGAAAGAAACAAAGTTAACATTTCAAAGCCAAAATGATTTCTTGGAATCTTTAATCAAATGTTTATTAAAAAGTAGCTAAAAAATAATGGAGTGAGCCTTAAAGTTATCTTCATAAACATTATAAGCAATAAATCATTAGTGTGAATTGGAAATCAGCGCATTCAGCTGGTTTCCTTTTGCTACTTTCTTTTGTCCAGTGAAAGCCTAATCACTTTGTGAGGGCTAAATTAAAGAGGAATTTATAATTCCCAGAGTGTAAAAGGAACTCCCAACCTAATCAGATGTTAGAAAGTGAATTTACGAATTTTGATTTATTCAACTTTTTAACTAAACTTCACTAAGCTCCATTCTCTCTACTTTAGCTCTATGACCTGAGATGATAGAAAGGTCATGATGAAGTTAGTACACCTGGTCTCCTAGCAACTAACATTCTAATATAATAATCTTGCTAAACAGTGCAGGTATCCCATGTTATCTGGGAGGAAAAGATTTCAGGCTGCTTCTTGGTGTTAACACAGTCTTGTGTTAATATGCAGAATTAAATTGCATCATTTATATTAGAGAATAAAATTTCTTCTTCTACTCAACACTGATGATATTAACAGATTATTTTGCATGGTTGCCATTGATGAGACCTGTACTTGGGTATTTCAACCACTGGAAAAATGTTATTCATTCTCGCAGATCTCAGAGGTGTGATTGAACAGAGCATTCTACATTTGGCCAATGCATCAATGTTTGACTGATTTATGAATGCCATGAATGTCACTGAGCCCTGGCTATGACTACAACTTAGCCTGAATGTAGAAATCCCTGTAACTGTCCTCCCTACCTTTTATCTTAGCCTGCTTGGCACACCTTTCTCATTCCTGAAGAAGGGCTTATGCCCGAAACGTCGATTCTCCTGCTCCTTGGATGCTGCCTGATCTGCTGCGCTTTTCCAGCAACACATTTTTCAGCTACAGATTGAAGACACCCGTCAAGAAGATTGAAAATAAAATAAAGCCTTCTCCTGTGACCAGGAGAAGTAAGGGTATTTGTCTGCAATTTAAGAAAGGACATTGTGATCATTTCTGCCCAGAGTTCCATCGCCTCTCAGCCAGAACACCCTTCTATACACTAACCTCAAGCCAGTAACCAGTCATGGTCAATTGAGCTGCTTACCCTCAACTTCACATCCATTCAACATGCACACTGTCCTCTGGCTGTCATTTAAATTGATCCTAATGAGAACTGCAAGCATTAACATTTTAAACTGCAGGATGCCTTTTATCTTATCTTGACATTTCTCATTTCTTATAGGGAATCCTGTCTTCTACCTGGTATGGAGCTAAAACAACGACATCTATTTCATTCCCTGACTATTTGAAACTGTCAGGGGTAAATTTTATAGGAATGGTAAAGTGTTGTAGTTACCGACCCTCTCCCCAACAGAATAGTCTACCTTGAGCTTACTCAGTCTAAAACAGACTGCTCTGGAATCATAATAAACTAAAACAGAAATTGCTGGAAAAGCTCAGCAGGTCTGGCAGTATCTGTGAAGAGAAATCAGAATTAACGTTTCAGGTTCAGTGACCTTTCCTCAGAACACTGACTTCCTGAGTTCTGAGGAAGAGTCACCAGACCTGAAATGTTAACTTTGATTTCCCTCCACGGATGCAGCCAGACCTGCTGAGCTTTTCCAGCACTTTCTATTTTTGTTTCTGATTTACAGTAGCCTCAGTTCTTTTGGTTTTTATTCTGCAGTAATAATATTCTGGGGTGGCCGCAACAAAGTGAGAGAGCCTCTTCTGCCCATCAAACACAGGAAATCCCACATTTGAGAATTGCCGGCCAAAGAGATTGGTTAATAGTTCCTGTCCCAACAACACCAGGAGCAAGTAGTGGCCACTGCTGGCATGACAACAGAGACCTGAGAAGGACCAATCAGGAACTGGAATTAGATCAATCTGGGACTTTGGTCAGGGAGTGTTGATGTAATGGGGGGATCTCGGCTGTGGATGGTCAGATTTTAGATACCAGGAGAGAAGACACAAAGTGAATGAATGGGCAGACAGGATCACTTGCAAAGGTGGTTCTGCCTTCCTTGTTGACTTTTGCCCTTGGAGGGAAACTCTGCACCGGAGAGTCATAGAGTCATAGAGATGTACAGCAGGAAGCGAACCTTTCAGTCCAACTTGTCCATGCCGAACAAATATCATAAATTAATCTAGTCCTATTTGTCAGCACTTGACCCATATCCCTCCAAATCCTTCCTATTCATATACCCATCCAGATGCCTTTTAAATGTTGTAATTGTACCAGCCTCCACCACCTCCTCTGACAGCTCATTCCATAGACGTACCACCCTCTGCGTGAAAAATGTGCCCCTTAGGTCCCTTTAAATCTTTCACCTCTCACCCTAAACCTATGCTGTCTAGTCCTGGACTCCCCCACCCCTGGACTCCCCCACCCCAGGGAAGAGAACTTGGTCACCTATTTAATTTAATATCCCTCCCACCTTCAAAGACGCCAGTGGAGGAGTCCCTTCTCTAAAACTGAATCTAGCAGTTGTCATTTTTGTCTTAGCTGTCACCTTTCAATATAACATGGTCATTGATTGACACATTCTAATTTTGAATGATGTACATTTTTATAGTATTGGTTTTCCATGGTGATGTCTTAAATCTGAATCCAACTATAATTGAAAGCAAAATGTTATGGATGTCGGAAATCTGAAATTGAATGAGAAAATGTTGGAGAAACTCACCAGGTCGAGCAGCATCCGTGGAGACAGAAATGGAGTTAATGTTTTGAGTTCAGTATTATATTGAGCTTGAAATGTTAACTTTGTTATCTCTCCACAGATTTGCCAAACCTGCTGAATTTCTTCAGCACTTTCTCTTTATATTTATACCATAATTATATCGGAGAAAGTGAGGACTGCAGATGCTGGAGATCAGAGTTGAGAGTGTGGTGCTGGAAGAACACAGCAGGTCAGGTAGCATCTGAGGAGCAGGAGACTCGACATTTTGGGCATAAGCCCTTCATCAGGAATTCTTGTGGAGAGAGGAGGAGAAGGACTGATGCCCGAAACTTCAATTCTCCTGCTCTTCAAATGCTGCCTGACCGACCATAATTATATGTCCTGTTGATTACCCAATATGACGTCACATATGCAACTTAAAGTCCATTTAAATCCCACTCCCACAACTGAAACTTTTCATCCAGTGCCTACCACTGTATAAAGTTTATGTTGCTGCTGATTGAACACAATCCAAAAACATTGTTATGCTTGGACAGCTATAAATAAAGTACAGCTGTTTTACTTTGCTTATTAGATGTAAAAGTCAGACTTGTTAACGGGCTTTGCATTTGCATTAATCATTTGGAAAACAAGGGTGATTTACTGGTGATGGTTAATAGATTTTTTGAAAATATCATTATTGATCACCATTGATTTGGTGATGGGAAAAACAACATTCAGTTGTGTGTAAGAGCAGGGTCTGGATAAGAAGCGAAAAAGTCAGGTTTATGCTTACTGAAAGTATTTTGTAATTTTTGTTTGAAAAATGAAAATTCAGGTTCAGATATAATAATGGGTTTGTTTGTCCTGTTGAAACTAAAGCTCTCAACTGTGGAGCTGGGAGACAGAGAAGGTTCCATTGTTCCTCAGAGATGTGAATGAGCCCAAGATGCTCACATGAAAGAATGTTGCTGAACTGGTTTAGGAGATGACCTCTGCCCAACAACAAGACTTTTCTTTACTCTCCCATCAGCAGGATGTCTTTTGTCTTACAATCAAAAAGATAAAGGCAGCGAGTGGCTCTGACCTTTGAATTTCCGGAGGAGTTGATTTCCATTAAAGTCTGGGTGGGGGTGGGGGTGGGGGTGATGATGTGGCAGGATTGTGGTGAATACGATGGTGGCAATTCAGTCGTGTAGAATCCCTAAATCTTTAAAAGGGTCAAATAATGTTTGAAAAGATTCACAACATAACTGAGCCATAGAGAACAGAGGTGTCTCTGCTTCATTTTTGACCTGTGTTGATCACAACCAGGCAACAGGCAATGACTGAATTGCCCTTAAAGTCCCAAGAGAGTGAGGGTCTGAATATATTCACTAACTAGTAACATCTGCTACAAGATCAAACAACCCATCAGCTTTCACTGTGAAGACTCCACAGAAATAATGCCTAGCACTGCTTGCACAGGTTGAATTTTCAACAGTAACGGTGTGTGATGGGGGTGTAGTAGGTGAAGCAAAAGAAAGCCGCTTAACAACAGTCTGTATGCTCTGCTTACCTTCAGAATAGGTTTGACCAGCAGTGATCCTATGAAAGATTTCCCAGTTATCTGTCAGCGATTTTCTTACAGCCAGATATCCAAGTCTGGTCTGCCCTGAATATGTCTATCAAAGGAACAAGCTGGGCATCCACTCCATTCAGGATCAACATTGGCGGCCACGATAAGCCCCTCCCCCCTTTTCAGGGGTAGTTACAGGTGTGCAGGGGAATAGAGTTTGAGGTGACTGAGGGGTAAAGGGCCAAATTGTGAGAGATTAAGGTGCAAGGTGGGTGATGGCAAAGCTCAAAAGGGATTTAATTCTGCTGGCCATAACCTCCTGAAGGCTGTTCATGGTAAATATACGTGAATTGGCCTGGAGTGGGTAGGGGTAAAAGATGGTGAGTGGAGACATAAGTTTGAATAAATAGAAATTAAGTTGGAATAGAGGTTATAGAGGGTCATGGAATGGAAAGGAGAAATGAGTTATTGTAGAGGGTATGAGGGGTACTAGTGATGGGTGGAAGAATGGGATAGCATAATTATAAGAAGAATGTACAGTAGGTAGAAGAGCACAGGTAGGATAGAGGCTACATTGGGCTATGGGGATTGGAAGAGAGGCATAGGTTGGCATGGAGGGTATGTGGGATTGCGTACGTGCGTGGATGGGCAGCATGAGGAGGCATAAATTGGCACGGATGGAACATAGGGAATTTCTGGGTGTTGGGCAATAAGGATTAGAGAGCTCCTGCTCTGCAACAGGGAATACAAGGACAAAAAGGTTCACTCACAACTACTTATCAAGGATAATCAGTATTTGCAATACATGCCTGGGATGCCCACATCCCATGAATGAAACAAAATAAAAATGAAACATCACAGAAATTTTGGAAGTCATGAGGCAAAACCTGTAAGTGACAGAATAATAGCAGCTGCATTTTGACAAATCTATAACATTTCAAATTACAATTAGCAGCAATGATCAATAGCTTGAAAAACAAAGCTTATGCTTCCAAATAAACTTGTTAGACTGTAACCTAGTGTTGTGTGATTTTTAACTTTGAATAACAAAGACAATCCTTGATTTCTTTTTTCAATTATAAACTCTCTTCTTGAACCCAGCTAACCTGCCTCATCCACTCTCACTTCCAACAAAAGAGAATTCATGGACTCTCTGCCCATCGCCTATAGCAATCACAACCATCTTCTGCTGGTTGGACAGAAGATAACTATGATTCCAACTAGTGGAGGGCATACCTCCAATTTCTATTTACTTCAATTTTGCTGAGGTTTATTGCTGCAACACTCAGTCAAATGCAACTTTGATGACAAGGCAGTCACTCTTATCTCAGATCTGAAATTCAGATCTTTATTCTATGCTTGAACCATTACTATAATGAGTTCTGGAGCTGAGTGACCCTGGTGGAATCCATACAGAGCATTAATGAGCAGGTTGTTGCTGAGGAGTAGGCTTGGTGTATCTATCCTTCCTGAGTTGTTGATGGTTGAAAGTAGATTAATGGGGCAGTAATTGGCTAAATTAAATTTGTTTTACCTTTTGAACACAGAGTCAAAAAGTGTGGCGCTAGAAAAGCATTGCAGGTCAGGCAGCATCTGAGGAGCAGGAAAGTCGATGTTTCAGGTATAAGCCCTTCATCAGGAATCTGACTCTCCAGCATCTGCAGTCCTCACTTTTTCCCTTTTGAACATCGGACATAAATGAACAATGTTCTACACTGTCAGGTAAATGCTTTTGTAGCTGTATTGTAACAACTTGACTGTGGCTAGTTCTAGATTACAAGTTTTCAAGATCACAACCAAAATATTGTACCTGTAAACTTTACAATACTCAATGGATTAATTACTTGACATCACGTGGAGTGAATCAAATTGGTTCAAGCCAATCATTTGTGATGCTAGGGACATCTAGAAGGGGCCAGAATGGATGATCACTTGAAGCTCTTGCTGAAATGGATACAAATACATGTGCATTGTCTTTTGTTCTGTAATGCTGGATCCTGCCATTATTAAGAATGGGGATGTTTGTGAAATCTCCTCCTCTGATTAGTTGTTCATTGTCCAGCACTATTCATGATTGGATGTGGCAGGACTGCAAACTTCTGATAGAATCCATTGGTATATATTGCTTAACTCTGCATTCTCCTGTTCTCCCACCCTTGACAGATTTGACCATTGTGGATTGAGTTTCTGTCTCCATCTTAATGTAAATTAAATACAGAAGTCCCCTATAGCAATTTCACAAATACCATCCTTCAATTCTGACAAAACATCTGAACAAGTATTAATGCCTTGCCCCTTAGAGCTAAGTTTTGATTCATACCAAAGACTCACTATATATCCCCAAAGTTCCGAAGTTATTTCATAGTCTTTGTGTAAGTCTCTAACAAATGATCCCTGAAAGTATTAGTGAAATATTTTGTACCTTTTACCACGGGTTGAAAAAAACAAAGGAGACAGTTTGGGTAAAATCTTTCTCATCTGATTCTCTGTTAACTGCTATTCATTAAGTTATTATAAAATAAATAATCTTTCAGTTTACAACTAATAATCAATTATAATATTTTACACAAAACTGAATAAGCAAATATTGCCTTAGTCTAATGCACAAGGTCGTAAATTATTTTCAACCTAATTTTACCTCCTTAGTTACTCTCCATAATAATTATCAATGCAATCAAAACTCATTTTTCTTTACAACTTGAAGATAAATATGATTTATCTTTTTTCTGTAAAAGGTTTTGAGATATAAAATGTGTGTTAGCAAGTATAACTGGGATAACTTATATTTTTGTTCATTAACACCAATCTTGATTTTGAAATTTTTGTCCTTGTTTTTAATTATCTCTGTAGCATTCTCCTCCCTTATCTCTGTAATCTTCTCCTGCCCCACAACTTCCTGAGATATCCCCGCCATTCCAATTCTGGCCTTGTGCCCATCCTGATTTTATTCACTCCACCACTGGTGACTGTGCATTCAACTACTTAAGTCCTAGATCCTGGAATCACCCTCTCCCCCATCCTCTCTGACTCTCATACTCTCTTTTCATTTAAACCACTCCTAAAATCTGTCTATTTGATCAAGTTTTTGTTCATCTCTCTTAACATCTTCTTGTGTGGTCCTGCATCAAGTCTTATTTGATAATGAAACACCTTGAGATGTTTTACTATATTTATTGTGTCATATAATTAAAAATCATTGCTATTATTAAAATCAATCTAACATTTCTTACTTTTGGATGTGGAATTCTTCTTGTTGGTAAGTGAAAAGAGGGAATGACCAGAATTCAGGAAATCCTTCTTCATATCACTATGAATTTTTAAAATCAAAATTATTGAAAGGACAAATTTCACTTATGAAAGCAATTGATGCAGCCATACAGCTTGACATTATCAGCAAGTGTAAAAGTGTATGTAATTTAAATGTATTCCTTCGGGGGATACCCTTGTTAATTGTTAACCAAGGGTCAATAGAGGATGGAGCCAAAGATGACTCTGCAATATTCTGATACAAAGTGGAAAGACTGAACTGGTGAAAAGGAAAAGAAGAATTTTAAATTTTAAAGGTTAAACTTGCATAAATTCAGGGGCTTATCTGCAAATTAAAGTTACTGTTTTAAGTTTAAAATATCTTAAAGATTTCCTGGCAGGACTAAACAAACAAATCAAGGGCTCTGCTGCAGAACAGGTGAGATCAGCCAATTCAGTAATTTGATTAACTGTTGTTTGTAATTGCATGGTAAAAGAGTGATTGGAGTTCTGTGCCTACAAATATGAGAGATTAAGTGCTCTGTTATAGTGTGGAAGTGTTGTGAGTGGGTTCCTTTATCTTTCTCTATCTTCAATCTCAAAGAGACCAGGAGTTGAAAAGTTGTGTGAAAGGAGTGAGATTCGGAAACATTCAAATGAAATGGTGCAGGGGAAAATGTAAATTAATCGAGATGGAACTGGGAGCCAACTTGAGATGAGTGATGGTTTTGATAAAGGAAGACATGGTAAGTATTAGATTAGATTACTTATAGTGCAGAAACAGGCCCTTCGGCCCAACACATCCACACTGACCCGCCGAAGCACAACCCACCCAGACCCATTCCCCTACACCTAACACTTGGGCAATTTAGCATGGCCAATTCACCTAACCTGCACATTTTTGGATGGTGGGTGGAAATCAGAGCACTTGGCGGAAATCCACGCAGACACGGGGAGAATATGCCAAATCCACACAGAGAGTCGCCTGAGGTGGCACTGTGAGGCAGCAGTGCTAACCACTGTGCCACCATGCCACCCACATTACTATGGTCCAATCTTTTAAAGTAAAAGTTGGTCTCTAGTTTAGATTAAGATTATATAAAATATAATTAATAGGGTAAGTTCCCTGACATAATGTTACTTAAACTAGAGGAATAAACAGAGAACATAATTTAAGGGTCGGTCACAATAAGATCTTTCAGTGTCCAAGGTGACCATATGATCAAGAAGTGTCTCTTAACTGTTGAAAATCTGTTTTTGGATCTAACTGATAGCTGGCATAATTGTGGAGAATCCCAACAAGTCCACACTGACCCTCCAAAGAGCATCGCACACGGACCCATCTCCCTAATCTATATTTCCCTTGGCTAACACATCAAAGCTACACATCCCTGGACACTATGGAGCAAGCCAGCATGGCCAATCCACCTAACTTGCGTAGCTTTTGACTGTGGGAGGAAACTGGAGTACCCAGAGGAAACCCATGCAGACACGGGGAGAATGTGCAAACTCCATACAGTCACCTGAGGGTTGAATCGAGCCCGGGTCCCTAGCACCATGTTCCAATCACTGAGTCACTGTGCTGCCCACAAGGTTAAGATCTTTGAGGATAGCACATATAATGCAGTATTCACACGTCAGGTGAGGTGTGCACAGGCAGAAAGAGAACATAAAAAATAGAAGAAGGGGTAGACTATTTGACCCTTTGAGCCTGCTCTGTTATTCAATATGCTCTTGTAAGTTGTAAATATGTCTTTCACATTGGACTGAGGAACTCTCCTCTGTACTTGATCCCTCGCTATCATCAATTTGAGATGATCATCATCTAAGCTTGCAAAGAACATCTTGGTAATCATTTAGAATCTTTTTAGCTATCAATAGTTTAATGGCCTGCAAAATAATAGAAGTCTCATTTGGATCTGTGCAGTTACCAGTACAAGCTTTTCATTTGCTGCAGCAAAGATGAGCGAATTTTACTTAACATCTACTATTTGGAAGTCCAGATCTTTCTTTCTCCTGATTTCTCATTGCTGTCAGTTTAATTTGTCTCTTGAGACTTCCATAAGTCCATGCTCTTTCATGGTCACCCATTCTTCAATATTTTCCAGATCAGATTCTGTTGCCTAACAGCACCCATCATTTGCTCCAGCGACAAAGCCCTGCATTTTAAGAAGTGCAAGATAGCTCTAAGTAGTGTGAGTTACTGCTATATTTGGGCCCTACTCTGAAGCGTGCAGCCAAAACATGTCAGAGTTAGTACTGGCTACATGTACCTTCCAGTAAACAAGCAAGTAGCACCAAGTTAATGTGCTACACATGTGCGTACCTGGGAGCAGATTACTTGTGCAATGTGATCCTAGTACCTATTTTGGGAGGCAATCCTCTGGTGGATGTGATAAGGACTCTTCAACACAGTAGGGCATTAGTAGGTGTAGTCCAGATATTACTCAAGGCTCGGGGAGGTTCTGGGGCTCAGGACCAATGTGATATTTCTCTAATATGATCAGCTCAGGTGGAAACCCTCTGCATGCTTGGGTTGCATTAACACCATAAGAGCAGCTAAGACCAAGCAGCACTATTTCTAAGGCTCTGGATGGCTTTGGCTGTGAACTGGCCATGAGCAGACACTGATGAAGAGTAACTGGTCTCAAAACATTGACTTTACTTTCCTCCCATGGATACTACTGGACCTGCTGAGTTTCTCCAGTAGTTTGTCTTTGTTTTATATTAATAGCTACTCGCCTGGTAAGTTCTTGCAGCAACATGTAGCCCATTCTATCATGTTCCAGCACATTTGAGCCCAGGAGCCCCAGCAGCCACCTAACCCCGTACTGATGGGGATCTGGATCCCTGAGCAGGGGCTCCCTAAGGATATCCATGGTTTCTGATGGGAGAGAGCTCCAGTGTCAGGTGACAATGTCCCATTTCATGATTAAGCACTGGTAAAAAAACCAGTAGCTCCTATAAAGAGTTATGAAGACAAACCATGAATAGGGCATCCATGTCATAATTGAACACCAAGCAGATGTAGGCCATGTAATCTCCATAGGAACCTGCCATAAAGGTATCAGTGGTGCATCTGAAGATGTAAAATCTTCATGCAAAGATGTACTAGCATGTGACCATCTAGCTAATTGGGAGACTCCTAATCTCAGGAGAACCACAGTGCTCACTTTGTATCACAAGAAGCCTGTGGGCATCTTCTGTACTCTGAAAAACCCTGGGCAAGTGGTCAAAGTAACCAATTAGTACCACAACATTGAGACAATCAGTCGGTTTATTAACCACACTCAAATCCTGCATCAGCCCTGCACAGTGCCTAGGCAAGTGGAGATTTTGGCCTCTAGCTCCTGCCAACCAGGATTCTTCAGCAAGGCTTAGATTGTCAAATAGAGGAGATGGGCAATGCTCCTGGTGACCTCCTCCAGCAGGGAGGCCATTGCCCACTAACCAGAAGTCTGTAATATTTTCCTCAATTGATCTTTGCTGATGACATGCAGAGAATATTGATGGGCATGATTACATCCTCTAAGAGAGCTGGATCTGCAAAGATGAGAAGCTGAAAGGCCTACCCCCTTGCTCATCCCAGAGAGAACAAACCCAACAATCTCCTCCATGAAATATAAGAATACTCCATGTAAATAGCATGTAAATGGCCACACAATGGACAGCCATGATGCCCTCCCTTCCCAGCAGGAGGGCTGCTATCAGGAACCCATGAACCCTAACCTGACCCTCCTCCAGTAGTATGGAGAAATAAGATCCAGAGCCAAACTGTCCCAAACTCACATGTTCACAGAGTCGTGAATAAATATTTGTGATCCACCCTGTCAAAAGCTGTCTTCGGGGCAAGTAGGTGGAAAGGTCCTGTCCTAGCAAAGTTCTTTTTTTTCCACCTCCACTAGTATACAGCTACAGCTCACCAGTTAAAAGTGCAAAACTGCACCCATGTCTTGATTGTTGATCCCTGTTTCAGTGGGGTGTGGGGAGACTCTGCGTCTCTTCTTCTCTCAACATTACTTTACACTGGACCATTAGTTGCTCTGTCTTTTCTGCACTTCAAACAGACACGGCACAGAATGCAGCAATTAATCCTCCTTTCTCTGCTACTTCTAAGGGTTTATCTGAATGGTCGTGACGGGGACACCACTGCTCTGTCCATAATGACTCCAACCTTCCAGTTGCATGCAATTTTAAGAGAGTTCCCCTAGTTGCTTGCTCTCATGCTCCAGCAATACCCAACACTGGCTGGAGTAATAGCAACTCATTTTCCACTTCAGCTACTTTACAGCCTTACGCAAGATATCAGATCATGACTTTCATTGGCACACAATCTAAATTTGAGACTATTGCTGCCACTTTCAAAATCTAAATGTGTTTGCTCTCATGGTGTCAAATATGTACTGCTAAGCATACATTGTGAGTCAGAAAGAACTCTCTGGCAGTGCTGTTTAAAAGGATCAATAACTACTTTTAGGTTGGTCACCAATTTCTATTGGCTATGGCTGATTTGCAGAGTTTAGTGATACAGTTATTTAAACTTACTGAAATCTACAGGAAACAACATGGCACATGATGTGGAGTTTTTTTGTGCTGATGTCAAAGATTCTGTACTGAAAACTAGCTCCCAGACATGGGCGCACAAGTTGATGGAGAAGAAAGGGATAAGTGAATGTAAAGACACCCAGTAGGAGACCTTATCTTTTCAGATCATTATGGAACCAGTCCTACCTGAAACTACATGAGGAACTCCATGAGAATCAAATATTTTCATTTCAATGATTAGGATATTCTTACTAAAATCTCCCATCACATCTGCAACCACAGATCAAACCAGGAAGAGCACGTGTCAAGACTTGTGGTGGTCTGCCACATGAATCATATCCTTGACATTGAGACGATAGCCCTTGCTAACAGTGAAACAACAGGCAGTGGTGGAGGAGGAGGAGAAGAATGTTGGGGAGATGGACATGGAGAAGGAAGATAAGAAGAATGAGGAAGCAACCAACATAGACAAACCAGCTAGATGAAAATTATGATCAACTCACCACCAAGCAACTTCAATTTCTACTCTGAGTGCATCAACAGCCCCAACAGCTCACCCCACCCCTGTTGCTGATAGTCACACTGTCCTCATTGCTACAAATGCTAAATTAAAACCAATGGGGGGGTGGGGGGGGCCGTGGGGGGGAGGATAACGGAACTATAAATCAAATTTATAAATTAAAACTTGGGATACTGGACTCACAAAATCAATAACCACCCTTTTGAATTCCAATATTCATTTTTGACCTTTTCCTGACCTCCTACTGTGGCACCCAAGTGGCTGCAGTGTGGCTGTGAAAGGCAGTTGATGTTCAGTGGAGGAGACTATAACCCACCCTGTAGAATGATGTGAAACTTCAGACAGCACTATTGACTGATCTGCCTAATATCATTGGCTAGCAGCATGTGTAAGCTCTGGGTGCAGGGTTCTATGTGAGAATAGGGGAGGCTATGAATATTAGGAATAATTCCAAATTGATAGAGACTATTGGGAGGTGATATATTCAACAATGTCTCAACCTATTGATACAGTGGCATTTGCAGAAGCATTCACTGACTTTTACCGTACATATGAACTTATTGAACATCTTATTACATTGCATTAGACTCCACGGGCCCTCGGGCATTGACCACCATAGCTCTTTCTTGTTCCACTACTTTCACAATGTCTTGTCCCTTGTGGATAGAAGATGTGACATATTGGGTTAACAGCGTGTGCCTAGAGATTGTGAACTAACAATGTTGATGCCACATGATGAGGGAGAGAAATCCAATGCCAGTGATTGCCTTTTTTTCTGCACGAGAAATCAAACCACACTATTCCCAGAGTCATCACAAAAAAAAGATTCTACGAAGTATTCCCAAACTTATCTTTTGCTTAGAGCCAGGTTGACAAAGCATGGATCAGATTTCTTTTCCTGATAAGAATTCCTATTTATTACAAGTGAATAGATTATAACTACAGACAAACAATGATGTACCATTTATATAAACACCCCTCATTAAAACTTCCACCCACTTATCAAATTCTTGCTACACTCATGCAGACAGAGGCAAAAACGAATCGGTGATTATAGGTAGAGGGAAAACAGGAAATTAGTACAGAGGTCCCTGTCCAAAGTGTTTGTTAAAATGATCACTTTGCTGATTGGAATGCTGCTTCTCAATCTTTGTTCCTTTCTTCCTTGATACGTTGCCTTTTATTGCAGGAGGCATAGGGCACAGTTTCCAGCAGCTTGTGGGGGAAATAACTAGTGAAAACAGCCCCCTCCCTTACAGAAATCTGATGGTTTCTCGGTCAAACATTTGCACTACATCAAAGCCATTGGCAAGCAGAAGGTCTTTGTCATCAATAACTGGTCACCATATCACAGAAGAATCAGCTGCCTGTTGCTAGTAGAGACACTTGGCAGACTGCCGCTGGATCCAGCTGACCTGAAACTAAGCGAAAGTGAGGACTGCATTCCTGATGAAGGGCTTTTGCCCGAAACATCGATTCTCCTGCTCCTTGGATGCTGCCTGACCTGCTGCGCTTTTCCAGCAACACATTTTTCAGCTTATTAGCAATTAAACATCTATTTAATAAGGGGATGATTGAGGTGGAATCAAAGGATGGGAAAAATAATGTGAGCAGCCAAAAACGAGCCAAGGCTGACAAGCAGTAAACAGCAGTTTGTTATCATTAAACTAGAATTTTTTAGGAGTTGGCTAGAGTCCGATCTAAAATTGTATTGTGATATGACATTGTGAGAATAGGCACACCCAACCCACCCTAACACGGTTAAAATGCAAAGAGGGATGGAATGTATTGATTATACATGCTTCAATTAACTCCTATTGAGTAGAATTTTCCACACATGACAGCTGCTGTAATAGGAGTGCTAGAATGATTGTGGTTTGCCACATGTTACTATTAAGAGGCGCATTCTTACCAGTGTTTATGCTCCCAGTTATGGTATGAATCTCTACCTTTATCTCCATCTCACCTCAACTGTTCTGGTTTTACAATTATTCCTATATTCTTGGGTGGGGTTAGATTGCAGGTATTGATATTGCTGCAAATATATCACATGATACCTTGCTTCTTTTGTGAAACACGAGTGGTAAATAGTGACAAAATTGAGGGTATGTTGGTCATGAGGAACTCGACTATTAATACTTTCACTTCGCATTGAATCATACTGTATATACATTTAGAATGAATTGATTTGTGTCATTTCCAGTTACTCTGAGAATAGAAATAATTTTATATACATAAGCACATGGTGGCAATGGTCACAAAAAAGTGTTGATAGGTTCTCATAATTTTCCTTTTCTATGTACATCAAGTGATAAACAAATCGGTAAAAGGGAAGAGGAGAGATACTGAAAAGCCTGAGAGATATTACTAACAAGGCTGGACAATAATGGCTTGATGATGTCTGATGAAAACAGTCTAATCATGCTCAAAATTAATTAATGAAGTGTTGAAAGTTTAAAATTTGAAAGATAAGTGAGTTATTTCAGTATTATGTAGTAGCAATTTGTAATGGTGTCAATATAAAAAGTATTTTGAGGTGCAAATTCCTAAGACAGATAACCAGTAAGTCTACTCTACTTCTTCCATCCACAAGAACATATGATTCTTCCCATCATAACATCCATCTGTATCTTAAACCATTTTTGCACTGCGGATCATGCACAGAAGGTGACTTCCACAGCGTTTAGTTTAGTTTACTTTATCAGCTGTACTCAAAAGTGTGAACAAACTTAACTTTCTTTCTGCAGTGACTTTGTATAATTAAACAATGAGTCTATCATTTTATCAATAAATGAATCTTAAAACATTTTAATTTCAGGCATATCTTTATGGTGTCCTCTGAGTTTTCTCCTATCAAGGCTGAAGTGGTGAATGTGTGTCCTGATAAGTGGCCTCTGAAGGTGCCAAGATCAATCATGAGGAGGAGATGGGGCAAGAGTTCATGAGGACAGGTACTTCAGTGGTTGTCTGAAAAGGAGGGTCTTTAACCTAGAACCGTTTGCAGAAAGACCACCTGAACCTTATTAAAGTGAATGCTGAAGTGATAACATTAGATATCCCACCAAAGAATTGTGCTGCATTGTGGAAACAATTTAGAACATTTATCATTCGATTTATTCTGTTAATTCTGCACTACTGCAGAATTTAGATTTATTGAGAATTGAATAAATTAATACCTTAACAGTGAATTCAATTTCATCCTTAGCTGTTATGGACGTCATTCAGGATGCACATCTGACATTTTTCTCTTCCTCTCTGCAAAACTTTATAGTTGTCTCTATTGAATTTCATCTGACTCGAATCTGCTGAGGAAAGCGATGTTACTGCAGCACATTGGAGTTATTTTGAACAGAAATATTTTCTCTGCTTTCTATTTTCTATTGCTTTAGTTTATTTTCATGAATGAAAGATTGAATCTAATTTCAGATCTAACTAAAATGACTAACTAACTAATAATATGGAGTAGATGTAGTCAATAAATCAAACAGATTCAATGAATAGGAGAAAGTGAAGACTGCAGATGCTGGAGATCAGAGCTGAAAATGTGTTGCTGGAAAAGCGCAGCAGGTCAGGCAGCATCCAAGGAGCAGGAGAATCGACGTTTCGGGCAGGAGCTCTTCTTCAGGAATGAGGAAACTGTGCCAACCAAGCTAAGATAAAAGGTAGGGAGGAGGGACTTGGGGGAGGGGCATTGGAAATGCGATAGGTGGAAGGAGGTTAAGGTGAGGGTGATAGGCCGGAGTGGGGGTGGGCGCGGAGAGGTCAGGAAGAAGATTGCAGATTAGGAAGGTGGTGCTGAGTTTGAGGATTGGGACTGAGACAAGGTGGGGGGAGGGGAAATGAGGAAACTGGAGAAATCTGAGTTCATCCCTTGTGGTTGGATGGTTCCTAGGCGGAAGATGAGGCGCTCTTCCTCCAGCCTTGGTGTTGCTATGGTCTGGCGATGGAGGAGTCCAAGGACCTGCATGTCCTTGGTGGAGTGGGAGGGGGAGTTGAAGTGTTGAGCCACAGGGTGGTTGGGGTTGGTTGGTCCAGGTGTCCCAGAGGTGTTCTCTGAAACGTTCCGCAAATAGGTGGCCAGTCTCCCCAATATAGAAGAGGCCACATCGGGTGCAGCGGATGCAGTAAATGATGTGTGAGAAAGTGCAGGTGAATTTGTGGCGCATATGGAAGGATCCCTTGGGGCCTTGGAGGGAAGTAAGGGGGGAGGTGTGGCACAAGTTTTTTGCATTTCTTGCAGTTGCAGGGGAAGGTACCGGGAGTGGAGGTTGAGTTGGTGGGGGGTGTGGACCTGACAAGGGAGTCATGGAGGGAGTGGTCTTTTCGGAACGCTGATAGGGGAGGGGAGGGAAATATATCCCTAGTGGTGGAGTCTGTTTGGAGGTGGCGGAAATGATGACTGATGATACGATGTAATGGAGGTTGGTGGGGTGGTAGGTGAGGACCAGTGGGGTTCTGTCCTGGTGGCGATTGGAAGGGCAGGGCTCAAGGTTGGAGGAGTGGGAAGTGGAGGAGATGCGGTGGAGAGCATCGTCGATCACGTCTGGGGGGAAATTGTGGTCTTTGAAGAAGGAGGCCATCTGGGTTGTACGGTATTGGAACTGGTCCTCCTGGGAGCAGACGCAGCGGAGACGAAGGAATTGGGAATTTGGGATGGCGTTTTGACAGGGGGCAGGGTGGGAGGAGGTGTAGTCTAGGTAGCTGTGGGAGTCGGTCGGTTTATAGTAAATGTCTGTGTTGATTCGGTCGCCCGAGATAGAAATGGAGAGGTCTAGGAAGGGGAGGGAGGAGTCTGAGACGGTCCAGGTAAATTTGAGGTCGGGGTGGAAGGTGTTGGTAAAGTGGATGAACTGTTCAACCTCCTCGTGTAATGAATAGGGCAGGAACAGAAGGTTGTTGCTGACAGGGTGAGCTAAATAATGCTGGGAGGAGCATCGTAAGGAGTGGACCCTAAGCTCATTCCTGTGCTGTAGAATGCAGGACACATCACCCCTTAAAGCAAAACAAGGAATACAACACTGCATCAAGTTAACAAGTTAAAATGTTTGAGAAGAACTTAGTTTTCTTATGCTGGAATGAACTGCCAGAGGAAATGGCGGAAGCTGGTACAATTACAAAATTTAAAAGGCAGCTGGGTGAGAATATGAATAGGAAGAATTTAGAGGGATATGGACCAAGTGCTGGCAAATGGGACTAGATTAGTTTAGGACAGTGATTCCCAACTGAGTTTTGGCCACAGCCCCCCCCCCCCAGGAGCTCTTCTCCAGTTCCAAGGCCCCCCTTTCAAACAGGGATGCAAGACAAACAGGTAGACAGACAGAAAATCATTTACTATTGAATACCAAGTAATCTTGAACATTCTGAAATACTGGACAAAACTTTAAAAAAAGACGGTATGAAATTAAACATATATCAGGCCTAATGCGATCATTGAGCTTGGTGCTTTTCTGCAAGTTTCATGATATCAGGCTCCAATTTAGGTTGGGCTTGGGTATTTCATCGGTTCAGCTACCGGATCCCCCATAAACCCTTGGGACTCCCCTTCTTACAGTTTTCAGTCTGTGGCACCCTTCAAATGTGCCAGGGCCACTACAGGGGCCATATGACCCCCATTGAGAATGGCTGGTTTAGGATATCTGGTAAGCATAGACAAGTTGGATCAAAGACTCTGTTTCCAGGAGGTACATCTCTATGTCTTTATCTTCAAAAACTGCTATCTTAATAGTTAAGCCTGACTGCCTTACTTGGTATGCAAGATATATCTATTTAACCTAAACACTATGGCCTGAATCTATGTATTTTAGCTAAGTCCGAGTTTTGTGGAAAGTATTTCATCTCAGGCCTAGCGAGTTTTCTCACCATACCTTACTGAACCTACTGCATTAACAGCTTACTCTGCCCTTATGATATCCGTCATGTCAGATTTCAGCCTCATTTTATCACACAACATTACCAGAACAACTCACACTGGGCCACACCATCCCCTGGGTACACAGACAACATCCCATGAATGGCAGTCTGTGCTGAGAGCCTGCTGCAGCACCTGGAAGTGAGGGGGAACAAGGGGT
Source organism: Chiloscyllium plagiosum (assembly GCF_004010195.1). Taxonomy (NCBI): domain Eukaryota; kingdom Metazoa; phylum Chordata; class Chondrichthyes; order Orectolobiformes; family Hemiscylliidae; genus Chiloscyllium; species Chiloscyllium plagiosum. Next base: position 31,757,111 of record NC_057724.1, on the reverse strand, counting down.
ATACAGGCCAATGGGTGCTGCTGACATCTTTGGCCCTCCTCATGCAACACCCCTATTTTCGTCATGGCCTCTATATCCAGATGTGTTGGTCTGAATGACTTCAGCAATATCTGTGAGAAGGCAATGCAACACACACACAGGAGAAGGACTATGCATTAGGATGGCCAGGGATTAAGGGTCCCTCAGGTCTTTGTCCTGGGCAGTACATGGAGCAGCCTCTAATGTTCTTACTCCTTAGAAGCCCTAAAATTGGTTGGTCCCACAGCTCACTCTCATACAGTTTGAGTCATTTGCCTTACCCACTCCAACTGTGGTCACAGACATTTTCTTCATCATTCCACACTTTTCATTTTCAGGACATTAGAAGGTGACAGTGAGTGCTCATCTGCCAGTGGCTTGATGTCTCTACCTCAGTGTGTTAATGAAGCCCAAATCTTCTAGTCCCCTTTGTGGTAGCCTCCTCAATAGGCTTCATGCTACCCCATGTCTACATGAGACTGCACCTGCCCACCTTTCCCCTTAAACCCCTAGCATGTGAGATGATGATGCCTGTTGTGGTCATTCACTGCTGTTATGAAGATGTGGGTGTACTATACCTTTAAGGGAGTAAAAGCTAGCAGTGACAGCACTAAGTGTTTTCAATAAGACACAATGTAACATGTGCTCCAGCTACTGGGGTAGCTTGTTGCCTGGAAATGACAAAAAAGATTCAAATTAGGCCAATCAGTTTAAATTATACCCGAAAAGTACCAAATTCCAATCAAGTTTGAATTGAGTATATTGAAAATATTAACACAATCCGAAGCTTTGAGGTATAAGCCCAGGGACAATTGAACATTTGGGAGGAGAACTGCCACCAGACCAACAGCTGTAGGCTGCTAGTCAGAACTCTCTGAGAGGTATCTATCTGGAGAAGGAGTTTTCACAGAGAATAACCTCAACACTGACCTGGAGAGTCATTCTACTGATGAAGATAAAGAGAAGATTCGACAGCTGGCTGGTTTTAAAATTCGGAATTTTCTGTAAATCGTAATTGGAAGTTTTATCAGATTAGTATTATAGAAGGGAATGTAAAAGATAGGTTAGAGGAAGTAATAGTAAATAATTGTTAGTTAATTATTCTTCATTATACTTAAAGAAATAAAGTTGTTAATTTTTACTTTACATGATTCTTGGCCACTCAAATTTTTTAGAGATTACTGCATGGGATAAATCTTTTCTGTGTTGCTGGTTTTAAATTAAGCAGGAGGGTTTACCCCATGTTGTAACAGTTTGGGAGCTCGAGTCTGTGATTTGAACCAGTTTAGACAGATATGAATAGGTTGGGGGTACGAAAAATCGCAGCAGATTTAAACGCTTGCAGGTTAGTGTCCTAGATCTTTAAATAAAGTGTAAGTGAGGCAATTTGTTTACTTTCGGTGGTTTGTGGCTGAGGAAATTAAAAGTGAGAGAAATGACTAAAGAGGTTCTGAGATTTGAAGGTGTTTCTCAAATTTGTCAAGAAAGTTTAGAAGGAAAGAAAAAGCCCATACCTTTAGAATGAGCAAATAAGTTAGATTTGGGTTTAATCAAGGACAAAAGTAAAGCTGAAATTGTAAAGGGATTACTCTAACACTTAGATGTGTCAGAGAAACAGACAAATGCAGTAAAGGGAGAAAAACTTCAATTACAATTGAGGAAAATGGAGTTAGAAGATAAACAAAGAGAGAGGGAGAGAGAAAAGGAAAGAGGAGAAAGACAGAGAGAAGAGAAGGAGAGAGAAAGAGAAGAGAGGGAGAGAGAGGAAAGAGAGAGAGAAGATTCTTGGCTGAGCAAAGCAAGAGAGAAGAAAGGGAGAAATAAAAAGAGAGAAAGTTCTTAGTGGAGCAAAAAGAGAGAGAATTTGAACTTGAGGTGTTGTGACTTAGTCAGCAAAGTCAAGTTAACAGGATGGAGATTGTAAGATAATGTAGTGATATATATAAGTCTGTCAAAACTCTGCCACATTTTGATGAGAAAGATGTTGAAGCCTTCTTTATTTCATTTGAAAAAATTGGTGAGGCAGATGGAGTGGTCCAAGGATTTATGGGTAATGCTAGTTCAGACTAAACTGGTAAGCAGAGCTAGTGAAGTATTTGCTGCATTGTAAGGTGAGGAGTCAAGAGATTATGAAGAGGTTAATCAGGCTATTTTAAGTGCTTACGAATTGATACCAGAAGCATATAGACAGCAGTTCAGAAACACAAAGAAGGAACCAGGTCAGACTTATGTTGAGTTCAAAAGAATTAAACATAATCATTTTGATTAATGGGTGCGTGCTTTGAAAATAGATAGGACCTTTGAGGCTCTACGAGAGATTATTCTGCTGGAGGAGTTTAAAAACTCACTTCCAGAGATGGTAAGAATTCACATGGAGGAACAGAAAGTTAAGGAAGTGAGAAGGGCAGCAGAATTAGCAGATGAGTACATGTTGGTGCATAAGACTTGCTTCCAGCCAGAATTTTGTCCTGTGAGGGTTAGAAGTTGGGAGAAGGGGAGATCCTACACTACAAAACCAAGAGTAGACAACACTAGTAAGAATTTACCATAAAATGATAAAGAAGCCCAAGAGGGTGGAAAGAAGGTGAAAGGCCTCAAGTGTTTCTACTGTGGTAAAGTGGGACATGTAAAGTCACAGTGCTGGTTGTTAAAGAAAGGCACTGTGGAAAAAGTTGTGGTAAAAGAAGCTAAGCCAGTGGCATTAGTGAAAGTAGTAGAGGAGACCCCAAGAAGAGCCAAGGAGCTGCAGGAGAGTGCACAGCCTAGACAGGGGCTGGGTATGGAGTTAGTACCTGATCTCGACAAAGAATTTGCCTCTGTAAAGTTTATTCAGAAAAAAGAGTGGAAGTAGGACAAGAAGTTATAATTTTGAGAGATACAGGATCTAACCAGTCGCTGATAGCAAGGGATGAGCGATATGCACTCTCTCTGATCTGTTACCCAAGAGTGTGGTAATTTGTGGAATAGATGGACAGAAATTTAGCATTCTCCTATGCAAGATCAGGTTGGAGTGCTAACTCAAGACTGGGGAAGTTACAGTGGGAGTGATTGACAGAATGTCAGTTCCAGGAATGGGACTGATGCCCCTTGTTGTAGAAAAGCCCAAAGAAGAACAAGAAATGGAGGAGTTAAAACAGAAATATCCTGGTATTTTCCCAGACTGTGTGGTAACCAGATCCCACTATCATAAGTCACTGCATGAAGCAAAAAGTACAAAGAAAGATGAAGGAATTGAGGTTCAGTTAGTGGATACCCTGTTTGACAGAATAGTGCAGGAAAAACTTGAACAGGGCAGAGATTCAGACAGAAATGTTTAGGCCTGAAAGGCTAGGAGACTTGCAACAGCAAGACAATATGATAAAAGATATATATGTGGATGCGTACTCTGAAAAGGAGGCAGAGAATATTCCTGAGGGTTGTTATCTGAAAGGTAGAATCCTAAGGTGGAAATAGAGACCACGGCAGGTTAGTGCAGAGGAGAAATGGGCCGAAGTGAACCAGATTGTGTTGCCAGTAGCATACAGGCAGGAGGTGTTACAGGTAGCACATGAACTACCTGTAGGAGGTCTCCTAGGGGTATTAAAGACTCAGGCTAAGGTACAAAAACATTTTTATTGGCCTGGAATGCACAAGGATGTAGTTACCTTTTGCCGTCCATGTCATACATGCTAAATGATTGGTAAGCCACAACCGGTAAAAAAAAGCACCTTTTTTTGCCAATTCCCACATTTGAAGAACTTTTCACACAGGTTATAATTGACTGTGTAGGTCCCCTCCTGAGAACTAAAAATGGGAACCAGTACTTGTTAACCATAATGGATGTGTCTACCAGATTTCCAGAGGCAATTCCATTTTGGAGTATCAAGACAAAAAGAGTAGTGGAGGAGTAATTAGCTTTCTTCACAAAGTATGGGCTACCCAGAGAGATTCAGTCGAACCAAGGGTCAAATTTTACTGCTAAGCTGTTTAAGGTGGTTATGGATAGCTTAGGTATACTGCACTTTAAATCCAGTGTGTATCACCCTGAATCCCAGGGAGCTTCAGAAAGGTGGCAGCAGACTTTGAAGACCATGTTGAGAGCATACTGTCAGGCTTACCTGAATTATTGGGATAAAGGTATCCCATTCGTATTGTTTGATGCCCCAAACGAATCTACTCAGTTTACTCCCTCTGAGTTAATATTCGGTCATTAAGTGAGAGGCCCTTTGAAATTAATTAAATAAAAATTGACAGGACCAAAGTCGGAAATCTCACACTTAGATTATGTCTCGAAGATGAGGGATAGATTAAATCGAGCAGATGAGTGAGCTAAACAGCACCTAAAGAGGGCACAGTATAGAATAAAACAAGTGGCAGATAAAAGCTCTGAGACTCAGATGTTTTCCTGAGGGGATAACGTGTTAGTACTGTTGCCTGTGATAGGGGATCCCTTCAAAGCCAGGTTTAGTGGTTCCTATCAAAATGAGAAAAAGTTGAGTCAAGTGAACTATTTAGTAAAGATGCCAGATAGAAAAAAGGTATCGAGTATGTCATGTGAACATGTTGAAACCATATTATTCTAGAGAGAAAGAACTGGAGAAACAGGTATCAGTTGCTGCCCCGAAAAGTGAAGAATCAAATCCAGATGGTGTGGATTTTGATGTGCCTCAAAATAGATTTAAAAATGAAGAAGTCCTTGCGGAGTGGGATAAGTTAGTAAGCTGTCTGTCTCAGGAGCATAGAACACAGTTGAAAGATTTGTTACTGCCGTGCTAGGACATATATAAGAATCAGATGAGGAGGATTAATGTTATTGTACATGAAGTAGACGTAGGAAATACTATTCTGATAAAACAACACCCCTATTGGCTTAATCTTTTCAAAGCAAGACAGGTCCAGATGGAAGTGGAGGCCACGCTCAATGAGGACATCATCGAACGAAGCCACAGCGAGTCGAGTTTATCAATCATCTTAGTTCCCAAACCAGACGGGATTCAACGATTCTGTGTGGATTATGGGAAGGTCAATGTTGTTACAAAATTGAACTCACATCCAATTCCTAGATTGGAGGACTGTATTGAGAAAATCGGATAAGCCAGTTACATCACCAAGTTGTACTAAATGCGTGGGTACTGGCAGGTACCTTTATCGGAGAGGGCGAAAGAAATTTTTGCATTTGTAACTCCAAATGGGCTATATCAGTTTAAAGTGATGCCCTTTGGAATGAAGAATGCACCCGCCACATTCCAAAGCCACATGAAAGAGTTGTGGCTGGGTTAACAAACTGTACAGTCTATTTGGACGATGTAGTGATCTTTAGTAAGTCCTGGAAAGATCACATGGTACAGTTGACAGAGCTCTTTGAATGACTACGAGAAGCAAAACTGGTGATAAACTTAAATAAAATGGAATTTGCGAAAGCAGAGGTGAAGGTCTTGGGACATAACATCAGTCAGGGAAGGTTGACCCCACGGAACGCAAAGACAAGGCCATCAAGGAATTTTCATGACTAACCTTCGATTCTTGGGACTCAGCGGATTCTATCAAAACTTTGTTCCAAACTTCAACAGTATAATGGCACCGTTAACTGATTTCATGAAGAAGAACACAAAGTGTCGGTGGTCAGAACAATGTCAGTAGGCATTCGCCCATTTGAAATCAACATTAATCATCAAACCAGTTTTAGCTACACCAAACCTTTCAAAACCTTTTAAATTGGTAACATATTCATAATAAGATTCACACATGTATTGGGACATAATTTTAACCCTTTCACCACAACGATCGAAAAAGCACTATTGAGTTTGGTACTGGCCTTATAGCATTTTAATGTGTGTGTCACAAACAATATATCGGAGATGGTTGTGTACAGTGACCACAATCCACTTACATTCTTAGACTGTTTTAAAGACAAGAATATGAGACTATTTCATTACAGTCTTATGTTACAGACTGTTAATTTAAATATTGTACATGTTGCAGGTCGGAAGAATGTAATTGCAGATACATTATCGCAGATTTAACTAATAGAGTTCAGATGAGATTTGTCTTTAATTAATGTTTTAAGATATATATATATGAAGGAGTCAAGGTGAACTTATATTAAAGTTACCTGTATGTTAGGGTAATGTGTTTAAAAAATAGAGAAAAAAATGAAGCCATCTTTTCATTAGAATAGGTCATTTTTTCTTAAGGTGGAAGTGTTATCAAGATGTGGATGTATTGTACCTTTAAGAGAGTAAAAGCTAGCAGTGACAACACCAAGTGTTCTCAATAAGACACAATGTAACATATGTTCCAGCTACTGGGGTAGCTAGTTGCCTGGAAATGGCAAACAGATTCGAATTAGGCCAACCAGTTTAAATTATACCCAAAAAAATACCAAATTCCAATCAAGTTTGAATTGATATATTGACAATCTTAAAAGCCAATGACACAATCTGATGCTTTGGGCTATAAGACAGGGGAAAATTGAACAGTTGGGAGGAGAACTGCCACCAAACCAACAGCTGTGGGCTGCTAGTCAGAACTTTCTGAGAGGTACCTGTCTGGAGAAGGAGTTTGCACAGAGAAAAACCTCAACACTAATCTGGAGAGCCAATCTACCGACGAAGATAAACAGAAGATTTGACTGCTGGCTGGTTTTAAAATTTGGATTTTTCTGTAAATCTTAATTGGGAGTTTTATCGGACTAGTATCATAGAAGGGAAGGTAAAAGACAGGTTAGAGGAAGGAATTGTAAATAGTTGTTAGTTAATTATTCTTCATTATACTTAAAGAAATAAAGTTGTTAATTTTTGCATAGTTCTTGGCCACTCGAATTTTTACAGATTACTGCATGGGATCAATCTTTTCTGTATTGCTAGTTTTAAATTAAGCAGGAGGGTTTACCCTGTGTTGTAACACTGCTCACCCCCTTTTTTTGGAGCCAGGATCTTCCTGACCCTAGATAAATTCCTGATGTCACCTTATCTCCTTCCCATCCATACTTTACCATATACCCACCTTGCAGATACTGTTGTCCCTCTTCACAGTTGTCTCTCCCCGCCAACCTTCAGCCTGCAGCCCGGCCATCCTGAAGGATTACTTGCCAAATCTCCTTCCCACTGCAAAGCCCTAATTTTATTTGGTTAGAGCCAGTAGACTGATTGTGTCACACCCACTTGTGTGCCCTAACTGGAGATCCCTGGATAAGAAGTGCCCACATCCCTGACCAATAACTATACATCTCCCTGATCATGTTAGCCCTATCCCCAGAAAGGCTGCTAAAGAGCCGTGGGACTGACTATGACCAATCGCTGGATTGTAAAGGCACAGACTGCCAACCAAGACCACCCTGAGTGGACATGTGGTTATGGGCCTGGAATGGTATTAGAGGCTGCCCTTTACTTGTGCTCAAACACCCTGCTTGATGGGTGCCTTGGTGTTTTGGTAGGACTACTCTCCTAACAAGGCGAGCCATGGCAGTGTGCTCTCTTATATATAATGTTTATGCTGCATAAGCAGCTGTGAGAGTGAAATAGCACACAGTCACACTACAAGATGTACCCTTGACTGAGGATAGCTGACCAGCAAGACATGCTGCCTGGCTGCATGGCTACATTAATTGGCAAGGCATGGATGGAGTAAGCATGTAGGTTGGCACTAAGTGAACACTAAGGGCAACTGAGCAATCTAAAAATGCAGCCTGGTCAAATCCAAGTTTTCTTGACGTCTAGCTTGGTTAGAGAGTTTGGTTAGATTGAAAGCTGAATATTTAATAAGACCTGTTGAGCTGTCAATAAGGCATTTAACAAACAATAATCTCCTTTAATTGGCAATTCATTGCTGCCTTGCAAGGATCTTGCTGTGCCAATTTCTCCAAAGCATAAGATGGAGCAAGATACTCCCAATGTCAAGGTGGGCCTTTCCAGACTTCTATTCCAATTCTGCCACAAATCTATCCATAGCCCATATCACTCAGACCCCTATAGGATTCTGCCCTTAATCATACACCAAGATTAAGAAACACCCTGAATCATAAATTCATAGAGTTATACAGCACAGAAACAGACCCTTTGGTCCAATTCGTCCCTGCCAACCAGATATCTCAACCTAATCTAGTCCCATTTGCCAGCACTTGGCTCATATGTCTCTAAACCCTTCCTATTGATATACTCATCCAGATGCCTTTTAAACGTTGTAATTGTACCAGCCTCCACCAGTTCCTCTGGCAGCTCATTCCATACACGCACCACCCTCTGCATGGAAACGTTGTCCCTTAGGATTCAGTAAACCATCAAAGCAGTCGGCAGTTGGAATTTAGTTTGGGAATAGTTGACAAGAAGTTTTCTCTAACTGCTGGTAAATGACATCACTGTGTCAGGAAATCTTGTGAAGCATTTTTCTTTTCATAAACAATACTACTTATTGTTGGAATGCTCTGATTAAAGATCCCAATGTACAGACCCTTTGATGGCCATAAACTGTGTGTACATTTAGCTTTCTAAAAGTCATTGTTATAGGCAGATGGAAACAGGAGCAGTCCATTCAGATCATCAAGCTTGCCGTGCTATTCAACATGATCAAAACTGATCAAGCACTTCAATGCATTTTACCCACTCCCATCCCCATGGCCCTAATTGCCACTAATAATCAGCAATCTATCTACCTCGACTTTAAACATACTCAAATCTGAATTTCCACAGCTGTCTATGTTAGAGAATTACAGAGGTCCACAATTATCTGAGTAAAACATATTCAGCACATCTCAATCCTTAATTATGCCTCTTATTTTTAAATTGTGTCCTCTACTAGGTAAAATATCTTATCTACATCTATCATATCTGGCTTCTTAGTAATTTATATGTTTCAATTAGATCATGTCATCCTTCTACACGCTGGAGAAAACAGGCCTAATGTGCCCAGTCTTTCTTCATTGAACTGTCCTGCCATCCCAGAGAAAGTCTGGTAATCCCATGTTATAAATCACTTTCACAGTACTACCTTTGCTGAGGTAAGGAGACTAAAACTGCAAGCAACACGCCAAACTATCCTACAATTTACTACTCTTGTACTCAAATTCTTTTGCAATAAAGGTTAACGTTCCATTTGTCTTCCTTATAGCTTGCTGTACCTACACATTAGATTTCAATGACTTAGCATCCTTAAGACTTACAGCATGAATGGAGCCTTTTCAGCCTATCTTGTCCATGCTCTCTATTTCCATTTTCCAGCACATGGCCACAGCCGTTTTTGTTATGCTTCAAGTGATCATCCAAACAGTTTGTAAATATTGTGATGGTTCCCCCCTCTACCTTACTAACAGTCAATGAGTTCCACCCCCAAGTGAAAAAAAAACTTCCTTGAATCCCTAAAAATCTCCTGTCCTTTAAATTAAATCTGTGCCCCCTGTTTATTGATTCCACTATTAAGGGGAAACATTTCTTCCTGTCTACTCAATCTATGCTCCTCAATTTTGTACACCTCAGTTAGATCCTCCTTTAGTACTCTATTCTTAGAGAAACCATCCCAGCCTGTCTGGTCTCTCTTCAAGCTGAATCTCTCCAGTTCTGGCAACATCCTAGTGGACCTCCTCTGCACCCGTTGCAGATCAATCACATCCTTCCGATAGTGTGGTGACCAGGCTACACGCAGTACTCCAGCCAGAACTCAGGTCAAGTTGGTGTCGGAGTAAGACATTCCAACCAGAGCTCCTCCACTCTTTCTGTTTCCTTTTTTCTGCCTTTTTTCTTTTTTTCCCCTTTGTTCACGAGGCAGATTTTGGCCTGGTCTCTTGGCGGCCCATGGCCTGTTCTCTCGGTGGCTTGTAGCGGTATTTCAGCTCAGTGTGCGAGTGCATCCTACACAGGCATGTTCCCGAAACACCAGGGAGATCAGAGAGGCAGCAGTTTCAGTAGCAGCAATCATGTCTGCAGCGGTGGCGTCAAGAATAGACAGCAGAGCGAGATAAGTGGAGAACTCATCAAAAACTGTTGAGCTTTTAATTAATTCCTCTATATTCCTATTATAAACTAAGAAAGATTTTAATGTAAACTATTACTCATTTATTTTTCTATTCTGTGAAGTAATGCTTAACTTTTTAACTCTTGTTTCTCTTATTACTTTGTACCTAAGCCTTTTTTGTACCTGTTTACCTTGGTACCTAAGATGGCACCACTTCTAGCACAATCATATATTTTCACTGTACTCTTGTACTTCTGTACTTGAGTGCATGTGACAATAAAATCTAAAATCTTTAAATTTCTAAGTTGTGGCCTAACTAGCATCTTATACACCTCCATCATGACTTACCTACTCTTGCATTTGATCTGTAACCTTATTTTCTTCATCAGCATTGCCCTCAGAGATACCACTAGTACCCACTAATTCAAACAAAAATGGATAGAAACAATGGAAAAGGGGCAATTCTTTCAGTCTTTTCAACATTGTTCCTTCCCATTCTGAATGTAATGAGAGTAACCAGCAGCCCTTAGTACCATGCCAAAGTGACCAACTCTATATGAAATGTTGGACAGACAGAATGCCAGAAGATCTTTCAAAATGGTCAACATCATAACTGAGCAGGTGCCAGGTTTTATTCAGTGATCCTTGGCTGATACTTTTTTTCTCTAGCTTAGGAGGTTGAGACCAATTGGGATGTTCCCTATGGCTGTCCCAGGTGGTTTAAAATATCAGTCTGACAAGAAAGTTAAACTTAGGTGTTAAACATTTCTTTGGGTATTGGGCATTACTTAATGTCACCTCTTTCACCTCTTTCACCTCTGACTCTGCAGATTGAAAGTTTAACTTCCACATCAGTGACCTGAATGCAATATCTAGAGCAATATTATTAATGCGATAATAAAGGCATGCTCCACTATGTAAGGCATTGGTCTTTTTGATGAAGCTCCTTCCTCCCCTTATATGGATGTTAAGATCCTAAGAAAATATTTTGACGAAGAAGGGGATACTTTGCCACCGTCTGGCCAATATTTGTCTCTCAGTCATGAAGACTGAACAAAAACAAATCGTCTGGTTAATAACCCATTGCTATGTATGGGATTTTGTGTCTAATGTTAGTTACTCTATTTTGCACAATAACTATACATCAAAAAGAAAGCATGGTGCATAATCACGGAAGGTAATATATAAAAGCAAGCTGTTACTTTCTGAAAACTTTCTAGTTTCACATGCAGCATGTGTTTACAATTACAAATTCATTAGCAAATCCGCCAATCTGCTCAGGGCCAGCCTGAGTGCAGGAAAACCATGCGTACGAACAGATACTGACAGTTCCAAGTTGTAGACATGGCCAATTTACTTCACACACCCAGAGCTTGATGTCACCCGACAGAAACCTTCGGATGTGGACTCGACCTCTATAGTAGTGGCAATGTTTTGTTTGCAGAGATGTCTGAGCCACAGTTCTTTAGAGTCATAGAATCATTGAGTTGTACAGCACAGAAATAGACCCTTCGGTCCAACTCATCAATGCCAACCAGATATTCTCAATTAATCTAGTCCCATTTGTCAGCATTTAGTCCATAACCATCTAAACCCTTTCTATTCGTATAGCCATCTCGATGCCTTTTAAAATTTCTAATTATATCAGCCTCCACCTCTGGCAGCTCATTTCATACACACACCACCCCCTGCGTGAAAAAGTTGCCCCTTAAATCTTTCCCCTCTCGCCTTAAACCTGTGCCCTCTAGTTTTGGACTCCCCCACTCCCGGGAAAAGACCTTGGCTATTCACCCTATCCATGCCCCTCGTGATTTTATAAACCTCGATAAAGTCACCCCTCAGCCTCTGACTCTCCAGAGAAAATAGCCCCAGGTTACATAGCACAAACCCTCCAACCCTGGCAATATTTTGTGGAATAAATTGGTAAATAATTAATATCGATTTAAAGTTAACGCAAGTCACATGTCATCATCCTATTAATGGAAACAATCATGCAAATGGATAAAAATACGTGAAGAGATTGTACTCAGACATTGGCAGCATTCTAAGACATTGGGTTCAGATGGAATGCATCCTAAGCTGCTGAGGGAATAATTGCAGCTCTGAACTTTGGTTTGCAGGGTATCATTATGAAGTTTGAAAATTTCAGTAAACCTTGAAGTGTGCTAAACAATGAGGAGCATAATAACAGACTTCAGAATGCCAAAAGCACTAGTGAAATGGGCAGACATGTGCCAAATTAAACTTAATATGGAAAAGTGTGAATTAATGTATTTGGACATGAAGAATGGAGAGACACAAATAAGCAAACAGTACCATATTAAAACATGAATAAGAACAGAAAGACCTAACAGCAAAGCAAAAAAATACATGAAAGTTAGCAGCACAAGTTGAGAAGGCAATATCTGTTGTGGTGACTTTGACAACCAATAGTAAAGCATGACCATCTGGCAGTAAGTCTTGCTTCAGCAGACAGCTATAACCTACTTCCAGCTTCTTGGTGGCTCTTGTGACACTCCTATTCAGGCATATTATCCTCTAACTGTACAGCTATGTGTCAGTGTGATGACAATTTTAACACATCAAGCAAAACTTCCCTAAGTAACATATCAGTACAAGTTTTATTTTATTTATTCGTGGGATGCGGGCTTCTCTAGCTGGGCCAGCATTTATTCCCTGTCCATAATTGCCCTCGAGAGGGTAAGATGCATTCTTTTTTTTATATAGATATTTTTATTAGAAATTTAACATTTTTACAAGTTTACAAAAATAAACAAAACTCTCAGATATAAACATTGATATACAATTAGCTCAAATATACAATAGCCAAAATTTAACAAAAAAACAAAACAAAAAAAACGAA
>NC_057724.1:31729469-31740131 GCF_004010195.1 Chiloscyllium plagiosum | reverse complement strand
AGACAGAGGTAAAATTGAATAAGGTAACCACCTCCCCCCACCAACATTAACCAAATCCCCCATTAACTAAACCCCCCAGCTTTTATATATATATATACACACACATATACATACATCCCTCATATATACATAAAATAATAACAGAAAACAACCCCAAGGGGGGGAGAAAGTCAAATCCCTCTCCCCACCCCCCATGATAATATTAAACAGTAAGGTAAGAGAAAAAAAAGGGGGGGATATAAACCAAAGCAGGGGTGAAAGGCAGACCAACATTCATTATGTCTTACAGTTTATCTAAGAGAGTCCAAGAATTCCTTAGCCTTTTCTGGTGATCCAAAGTTATATACGGATCCTTCATGTTTAAAGCGTAACGTCGCTGGGTAGCGTAAGGAGTACTGAATACTTAAGTCCCTTAAACGCTTCTTCGTCTCGTTGAATGCCTTCCTCTTTCGAAACAGAGCCGGGGAAAAGTCCTGATATAGCATGATCTTGGATCCTTTATAGATCATAGCTTGGGGGTCTTTTCCGAGATTTCTAGAGGGTTCTAGGAGTATCTGCCTCTCCTTGTACGCTGTTCGGGCCGGGCCCGTGTATTGTGACCCGGTAGGCCCATTCCACCCTTACCTGGCCTGATCCAGCTTGCAGATTTAAAAGCTGTGGCAGCCACTGCTCCAGGAATGCTGTAAGCTGGCCTTCCTCTTCCCATTCGGGAAGGCCCAGCAAACGAATATTTTTTCGAGACCTCGATTATCGAGGTCGTCAATATGATTTTCCAAGGTCCGGACTCGCTGCTCGAGAGTCCGGACCTGATCCACGGCCGATTGAGCAGTATTTTCGGAGGTCGCGGCCTTTAACTCCACCCCTCCAACTCGGCATTCAATTTCTTGGATTTCTCGGTCGTGCTTCTGCTGCGCGGCCGAGAGCAAGTCCCAACGATTTCTGGATTCTGCAATAAAGGCATCGATCTTCGAATCCAGCTTGGAGATCATTTCTGCAAGGCTTGTTACTGTAGGTAAGTCCCCCGGGGCGGCTGTGGACGCCTCTGCTGCAGCTGGAGAGGGTGGGGGAGGGGTTCCTGCCTGCTGAGAGCTGCGGGCTCCCTTCCCTTTAGTCATTTTTACTTTGGATTAAATTGTTTAAATATAATATTACACAACTAATTAAATTACACAACTATTATAAATGATTTGGTGAGCATGGTAGGGGGTGGGTGACCCCTGTACCCAAGTCTTGGGAGTAGAACTATAGACTCAGTCTTGCTGGGTCGCCGCCATCTTGGATCCCCCAAGATGCATTCTTGAACTGCTGCAGTCCCTGTGGTGCAGACACATGCCAAGGTACATCCAAGTTGGGATGATAAGTGGCTTGGAGGGGATTTGGAGGTGATGTTGTTCTCATGTACTTGTTGCCTTTGTCCTTCTTGGCAGTAGAGGTTGCTGATTTGGAAAGTGCCATCAAAGGAGTCTTGGTGAGTTGTTTCAATGCATCTTCTAGATAGTATACATTGCTGCCACTATTCATTAGTAATGAAGGGAGTGAATGTGAAGGTTTTAGATGGGGTGCTAATCAAACCTGCTGCTTTATCATGGAGTGTTGTTGGAGCTGTACTCATCCCGGCAAGTGGGTAATATTCCAACATACTCCTGACTTGTGCTCTCTAGATGGTGGACAGGCTTTGTGGAGTCAGGATATGAGTTACTTACTTGAGAATAGTGGCCTGCTCTTGTAGCCACAGTATTAATATAGCTAGTTCAGTTCAGTTTCTGATCAATGGGAACCCCCAGAATGTAGTTAGCAGTGCATTCAACAATAGTAAAGCTACTGAAAATCAATGGACAATGTTTGGATTCTCTCACTGAAGATGGTCATTGCCTGGCATTTGTGTGGCTTGAATGTTACTTGCCACTTGTCAGTCCAAGCCTGAATATTGTCCAGATCTTGCTACATTTGGACATTGAACTGCCTCAATATCTGAACAGTCATGAATGATGCTGGACATTGATAAATTATCAGCGGATATCCCCATTTCTGACCTTTACAATACAACAAAGGTCTATACTGACAGCAGGCATTTCCTAAAAGTAGGAATGAAAAGCAGCTATGAATTTTGAGTATTTATTGACATATGTCCTTTGGATTGGATCAAATCCCTGAATTGGAATTGTGCAATCATCTTGTTTTGATGGGTGAGAAGCCAGGGAAACTATGGAACACAAAGTTAAACTGAGAAGTCCGCATGTTGCTCTAATTCAGTGATTAACATGTAAGATGATTTGTCTCTCCTGAGGAAGTAGCTTGCACACAACTGATTGCACTGCAGTGAGAAATGGAAGTTAACAAGTTGGTACCAGTTTACAGCATCATCAATTTTTTTCCACTTATTACTAAGTGCTCCCAAACCACACACTCTGCATTAAAATTCAATCCATTCTTTCCAACTCTGGGCACCACACTTTAGGAGGATTGTCATGATCTCCCAGAGGATGCAGATGAGGATGCAGACAAGGTTCATTCTACTGGTACTAAAATGTCAAAGCTTCCATCATGGAGAGACTACAGAAGCTGGGTGTTTTCCATGAAGACAAATAGGTTAACAGGATCTTTAATATGTGTTTAAAATTATGAAGGATTCTCAAAGTGTAAATAAGAATGAAACTTGAGTTTTTATGATTCAGATTGCTTGGCATGAAAGGGTAAGAAAAGTAGATTCAATGACGATTATAAATAGTAATTGGATTGTTTCTTAAGGGGGATAATTTTGCATGACTGTGGGGAATGCAGGGTAGCAGGACTAATTGGATAGCTCTGTTAATGAGCCAACACAAAGATAATGAGTGGGATTTTCCCATGCCTTGGGCGCCGTGGTCAATGGAAAATATTTGGGAAAGTATGGAGAGAATGAAAGTCAGAATCTTGATTTCAAGAAAAATGTTCAATTTTTCCCTTAAGAGATCAGGAGCTCTCTGACACGTGGCAACTATCCGATTTCTAAGCATTGGAATCTCATTAGTTTCCCAACTTGCCTCATTTATATGCAGTTGCAATTCACCCCTTTTACTCCCACTTTTGAGAAACTTGATGGTAACAATTCCTGACTTGGGAGTCTGAGAGTTAATCTGCTGGATCAGCTAACAGTTAGTTTCTCTAGGCCTCCATTTTAATGTCCCTTCACTAACATGTCCTTGAAGGCTGTAGAGACAGTGCCCTTCCCCACCCTTCATCTACCAAAGTGGACATCGACAAATCACCAGCCTTAACATATTTTACCATGGCTGATTTTGAACCATCTCAGAATCCACTTCAACATTTCAGGGCATCATTTTAGAGCTCAGGAACGCCTTGACATGCATGGATCTGTCTGGTCATTTGTTCACTTGGACACACAATTTTCTCATGTATCTATGTACGATGTATCTATTGCTCCTAGCTTCATTGTTAGTTGTCACTCTCTTTGCACTTACACAGAAGCTGCAATTCTCTGCAGCTGGTGTTACCTTTTAAATAGCGACTAGAAAGGTTTAGTAATAGTGGTGGATAAGGCATTTGGGAGCTGTAAAGTGAAGATGCTGCATACAATCATACAGTCCATGAGCATAGGTGAGGTTTGTGTACGGCGGCAAAGTCAGGTGAGTATGAAATAGCTGGGAGTAGATAGTGGCACCTATCCATGTGGATTGCTGCAGATCATGCATCAACAATACTATTCATTGGCACAATCAAATAGTTGTACCAGTATGCAAACTCACCTTAGATTCCCAAACTCTTCTACCAGATAGATTCTAATAGTCCTGTAATCACACAACTACAAGTGTGCACACATTCAAATGGTAACCATCTGAGATCCAATGTACATCCACTCCAGTGGAGAAGACCAGGCATAAACCAAATAAATTAATAAGTGATCTCAAACAGATTTGACAAGATCAGAGATCTTAGGGTTCATGCAATGTTGTATCTCAAGGATGATACAACCCCATTTATAAATCCCCCAAGGAAGTGCAACACACAGATTCATAAAATGCTATTATCCATGCCCAGCACAAGTTATCCTTGGAACACAGGTATGTATGATCTTGAATAGCAACCAATTGTCTAACCATTTTGAGACACAGGCCATTTGTTGAAGAGAATGAAAGAGAAACATAGCCAGCAAGCAGTTAAACAACTACTACAACTACACATGGAACAGAGGTTGAGTCAGGAATCCAGTCACACATACCTTGATACCAGCAAGGGTTTCCAAGATGTGCCATAAGCCCCACTTATATGAAGTCATTATCTATCATGATTCTACACTGCAAATGAACGGAGGTCAGCTCAGACCAATGTATGGAGACTGTAAGGATTGCATTTGCTGGAAGTCCAGCAGATCAGGCCGCATCCGAGGAGCAGGAAAGTCAATGTTTCGGGCTGAAACCCTTCATCAGGACTGGGGAGAGGGAAGGAGCTCAGGAGTACATAGAGGGAGAGGGGTGGGGCTGGGGGAAGGGTAAGTGGGATGCAGGTAGGGGTTGTTGTGATTGGTCAGTGGGAAATGTGGAGCGGATAGGTGAATAAGAAGATGGACAGATTAGGTCAGATCAGGGAGGCAAGGAGGAAGAGAAGGGATGGACATGGGATAAGGCTGGGGCGGGGAGGGATTGTGAAGCTGGTAAAGTCAATATTGAGTCCATTGCTGAAAATGTGTTGCTGGAAAAGCGCAGCAGGTCAGGCAGCATCCAGGGAACAGGGCCCGAAACATCGATTCTCCTGTTCCCTGGATGCTGCCTGACCTGCTGCGCTTTTCCAGCAACACATTTTCAGCTCTGATCTCCAGCATCTGCAGACCTCACTTTCTCCTCATTGAGTCCATTGGGCTGTAAGCTTCCCAGATGTTGTTCCTCCAATTTCCATTTGGTCTCACTCTGACAGTGGATGAAGCCAAAGATGGACATGTTGCTATGGGAGTGGGAGTTGGAATTAAAATGGATGGCAATTGGAAAGTCGGGTTGGTTAGTGTGTACAGAGCGCAGATGCTCCATGAACCGGTCCCTGAGTCTGTGTTTGGTCTCCCCAGTATAGAGGAGACCAATCAGGAGCAATGGATGCAATAGATGAGGTTGGATGAAGTGCAGATAAATCTCTGCCTGTCCATCATGCATGTACAGAGTGAGGAAGAAAGCTCTGATGATGATTGTGTGATGAAGCTGCCTGAAGCAATGAGCTGCAAGATGACTAAGAGCAACTTTGAATAACATATACCTCTCCAGATGGGTATGCAATCACCAAATCAGGAGTAGTTATCAAACCTTCAAAATATTATATTGAAATCTGAATCAGTAATCCTGTTAATTCTGTTTTATCTGTTCATGAAATTATTGAACTAACATTACATGCATCTGTACAATTATGTGTAGCGCTTTGAGATTTATTTTGTTTTGGATAAAGGGAGCTACTATGTTTTGTCTCACAGCTCATATTCAATATATCTTTCAGAGAGATATTCATGGTATCACCACTATTTCATAACATGTAACCTGATGGTATAAAGGTCTCAGTTGTCACCTAACTGTGGCTACTTGCAGCATGACACACTGAAGGAGGGAAGCTCTGAGTTGTAACTGTATTGTTCAGTCTTAGCCCTGATATGGCAGTGCCTGTGATTGTAATATATATGTAAATATTAGCAGGTATAATAAATATCTGCTGAATTTTACTGTACTACTTTGCTTGCATCTATATCTGTATCAAAGGCTGGTTGTTACATTTTCACAAAATTTCCTTTGATGCGAAGATGGGAAAATATGCTGTGAAGAAGATATTGGGAAGTTGCAAACCAAACTGAGTAAGTGGACACAAATTTGACAGATGGTGTATAATGTGAAATTGTTCACTTTGGCAGGAAAAATTAAAAAAGCAGAGTATTACCTAAGTGGCTACAGAATTTCAAGGTGCAGAGAGACTTTCGAGGGTTTTCTAAAGCGTGAGTCCCATAAAGTTAGCATGCAGATATAGAAGTAAATAAGAAAGCTAATGGAATGGTAACTCATTATAAGCGGGATTGAATGTAAAAGTAAAGATGCTGTTCTTCAGTTATATGCTAGCCATGATGTGGAGGTGCTGGTATTGGACTGGGGTGGACAAAGTTAAAAATCAGAAACGTCGATTTCGAAGCTCCTTGGATGCTGCCTGAACTGCTGTGCTCTTCCAGCACCACTAATCCAGAATCTGGTTTCCAGCATCTGCAGTCATTGTTTTTACCAAAGTTAAAAATCACTCAACATGTAGTTATAGTCTAATAGGTTTATTTGGAAGCACTAGCTTTCAGAGCACTGCTCCTTCATCAGCTAGTACTTCCAAATAAACCTGTTGGACTATAACCTGATGTTGTGTGATTTTTAACTCAGTTAAACGAGGCATTGATGAGACCACATTTCGAATGTGTGGTACAGTTTTGGTGTTCTCATTTAGGAAGATTGTAAATATGTTAGAATTAGTTCAGAAGAAAATATCCTAGATTAATAACTGGAATAAATGAATTGTTTTAGATTAGACAGACTGGGCTTGTTTTCACAAGAATTTAGAAGTGTGAGAGATGACTTTATTCAGTTTATAAAATCCTGAAAAGTTTTGCCAAGGTCGTCTTGGAAAGGATACTTCCTCATGTGGGTGAGTTTGAACTATGGGGCATTAAAATACGGAGTGCCTAACTTAGGGACAGATTTCTCGAATACTGCATAAAGTTCTGGTCACCCTTCTATAGGAAGGATGTTGTTAAACTCGAGAGGATGCAGAAAAGATTGACAAGGATGTTGCCGGGACTGGAGAGTTTGAGCTATAGGGAAAGGCTGAATAGGCTAGGGCTGTTTTCCCTGGAACATCGAAGACTGAAGGATGACCTGATAGAGGTTTATTAAATCATGAGGGGCCTGGATAGGGTAAATAGACACGTTCATTTTTTTTAGGATGGGGGTAGGTCTATTGTGAGATGGGAAAGATTTAAAAAGGACCTGAAGGGTAACTTTTTCACACAGAGCGTGGTGCATGTATGGAATGAGCTGCCAGAGGAAGGGGTAAGGCTGGTACAATTACAACATTTAAAAAGCATCTGAATGGGTAGGTTAACAGGAAGGGTTCAAAGGGATGTTACCCAATTGTTGGTAAATGGGATTAAGTCAGATTAGGGTGTCTGTTCAATACACAGTCAAGATTAGAGTGGTGTTGGGAAAGCACAGCAGGTCAGGCAGCATCCGAGGAGTAGGCAAATCGATATTTCGGGCAAAAGCCCTTCATCAGCATCTGCAGTCCTCGCTTTTGCCTGCCTGTTCAATGCAGACTAGTCGGAGTAAAGGGTATGTTTCCATGCTGTATGATTATGATTGTATGAGGAGAATGTTTTTCACTCAAAGGGTTGTGGGACGTTAGAATTCTTTATCTCAGAAGACATTGGACGAGAGCTCTTTGAGTAATTTTCAGAAGGAACTAGATTTTTGTTAGGCAAGAGAATCAAAGAATTTCAGAAATAAATGGGAATCTAGAATCAGAAATACAAATAGATCATTCATTATTGAACAGCAAGTGGCTTGAGAGGGTACATAGCCTACTTCTTCTCTTAATTCATATGTCATTTTAAAATTTAACCCACTCTATTCTCATTTCCTGTCAACCCACTTTTCCTACATATGCCTGTTTCTCTTGAGGAATAAGATAGTGATTGAGGTAGAATTTAATCTTGAAAATGAATTTCAAAATGTTACAATTCTGTGTATAAAATTTCTCTTGCTTTTTATTCTAAATTTCTTACAGGAAATTGGAAATCTCATTTCTGGCCATTTGTTTTATTTTTAGAAACATATTTGATTCTACCTACCTTTCAGAATTTTGAACACTCTAAACCTTCTTTTGGAGAACACCAATGTTCAATTTCCATTTCCTACCTCAAGTATACTTGTAATCATTTGATGTGATTCTCTATTCTTTACTAATTTGTGCGAAAAAGATGGCTTGGCTCAGTGATAACATTCTTGTCTCAGTGTTAGGCAATATGTAAATGAAATGTGATGAAGCAGGCACTCCAGTCCTTGTGCTGAGGGGCCCAATGCTTGATTTAGAAACTGAACTAAGCTTTCTCTGCATTGATACAACATAATAATCAGTCACCAGCAAAAATGTGAGTAAATTTCTTTCTTTATGTGGAGCCAAGAGCAACACCAGTGCACTGCACAGTCTTACAGAACTTCTACCAGCCCCAACATACCTCATCATCTCCCATCTTGCCACATGTTTCACATTCCCCATCATCACTCCACATACCAGTTACCTGAAAGCGACTAAACATTAAAGCAATCCATTTGCAGTGAATTGCTTTGTGAAACACTGATTAATTTTTTTCATCTATTAATGCACTTTGCTTTTTTTAAGCCTGAAGCCGGGAGGAATTGGATTGTGATTACCTAGATTGTCTGAGAGACAGAGAAAGAGGAACACAAGCTCTGGGAAAATGAATTAGCCATTGATACCTGGAGTTTCCATTTTGGAATCAAACCTCAAATGGGCCCCAAAATTATATGGTTTTAAGAAACTTTGAGAACTTCAGACTGCAGTGTTTGGTGAAAGAGCTTTAAACAAACATAGTGAATAGGTTTTCTTGAAAATTAACTGTTTTAAATAAAACAATATGAATATTACATCCTTAGGACAAATAAGAAAATGTTTTGTTCATTAGTAAAATGCATTTATAGCTCATCACAGCTGAAGTTTTGCTTACAGTTGGAGGTTTAATCAAAGAAGTCAGAGCTCATTGCAGTGAGAATTTAATATTTATAGCACCAAAAGTTTTGAGGTTTTTCATTCCAGTCTTGCAAAGGGTGGAACCCAGAACACACCCAGAAAGTAAATATGTTTACTGCTGTATGCAGACCTACAAGCCAGCCAGCTGGCACAAAGATTTGGCTACTATGGATTAAATAGCTTTATGCATTTTGTTCAGAACTGCCTCATTTCATATGGATTATGGCATTTACTTAAAGTGGAAAAGAAGGCAACTATTTCAGACCCATTAACCTCTTAAAATTCTTTTCTTATTTTCCATGATATGGTTTGTGAAAGATCTATATTTAACAACACTCATCATGTCTCAGTACACAAAGGCATCATTTGACATGATAATAACCTGTGCATCTCTAAAAGGTCTGAATCCTACTTTGCTCTCTTTTAGTATATTGTACCTCAGGAGTACTGGAAATTGATTGTCAACTCTAGTTTTGAAAAGCAGCAAGAGCCAAGACCAACGCACTTGTAGTTCACCTAAAAAGTGGACCTTAGGCAAAAACAGCTGAATATATATGGGTTTCAACTCAAAAAGCAATTAAATTTAATGCTGTTTGTGCTTTTAAATATGTTAGGTCAAGAAACATATACACAGATAGTTGGGTTCTGCTGAGTCAGACATCACAAAGTTTATTTACAATATTGAATATTTACAAAGCTACGATATCACGATGCACCTACTAGAGAAGGTGCAAAACTTGACCTACTCTTGGGAAATAAGGTAGGGCAGGTGACTGAGGTGTCAGTGGGGGAGCACTTTGGGGCCAGCGACCATAATTCTATTTGTTTTAAAATAGTGATGGAAAAGGATAGACCAGATCTAAAAGTTGAAGTTCTAAATTGGGGAAAGGCTAATTTTGTCGGTATTAGGCAAGAACTTTCGAAAGCTGTTTGGAGGCAGATGTTCGTAGGTAAAGGGACCGCTGGAAAATGGGAAGTCTTCAGAAATGGGATAACAAGAATCCAGAGAAAATATATTCCTGTAAGGGTGAAAGGGAAGGCTGAGAGGTATAGGGAATGCTGGATGACTAAAAAAATTGAGGGGTTGGTTAAGAAAAAGAAGGAAGCATATGTCAGGTATAGACAGGATAGATCCAGTGAATCCTTAGAAGAGTATAAAGAAAGTAGGAGTATACTTAAGAGGGAAATCAGGAGGGCAACAAGGGGACATGAGATAGCTTTGGCACATAGAATTAAAGAGAATCCAAAGGGTTTTTACAAATATGTTAAGGACAAAAGGGTAACGAGGGAGAGAATAAGGCCCCACAAAGTTCAGCAAGGTGGCCTTTGTATGGAGCCACAGAAAATGGGGGAGATACTAAATGAATATTTTGCATCAGCATTTACTGTGGAAAAGGATATGGAAGATATCGGCTGTAGGGAAATAGATGGTGACATATTGCAAAATGTCCAGATTACAGAGGAGGAAGTGCTGGATGTCTTGAAACGGTTAAAGGGTCTTTTGCTTAGATATTTGTATCATCGATAGTCACAGGTGAGGTGCTGGAAGACTGGAGGTTGGCAAACGTGGTGCCACTGTTTAAGAAAGGCGTTAAAGACAAGCCAGGGAACTATAGACAGGTGAGCCTGACCTCGGTGGTGGGCAAGTTGCTGGAGGGAATCCTGAGGCACAGGATGTACATGTATTTGGAAAGGGAAGGACTGATTCGGGATAGTCAACATGGCTTTGTGCGTGGGAAATCATGTCTCACAAACTTGATTGAGTTTTTTGAAGAAGTAACAAAGAAGATTGATGAGGGCAGAGCAGTAGATGTGATCTATATGAACTTCAGTAAGGCGTTCGACAAGGTTCCCCATGGGAGACTGATTAGCAAGGTTAGATCTCATGGAATA
>NC_057724.1:31707558-31728859 GCF_004010195.1 Chiloscyllium plagiosum | reverse complement strand
ATTATGAGGGGCATGGATAGGATAAATAGGCAAAGTCTTTTCCCTGGGGTGGGGGAGTCCAGAACTTGAGGGCATAGGTTTAGAGTAAGAGGGGAAAGATATAAAAGAGACCTAAGGGACAACTTTTTCACGCAGCGGGTGGTATGTGTATGGAATGAGCTGCCAGAGAATGTGGTGGAGACGGGTACAACTGCAACATTTAAGAGGCATTTGGATGGGTATATGAATAGGAAGGGTTTGGAGGAATATGGGCCAGGTGCTGGCAGGTGGGACTCGATTGGGTTGGGATATCTGGTCGGCATGGACGGGTTGGACCGAAGGGTCTGTTTCCACGCTGTACATCTCTATGACTCTACTCACATAAACTGGGTTCCATGTTGACCATACATTACAAATATAAAACTGACAGATTTCACCATACAAAGAGAGTGACTCAATGCAAGATGAGTATCTTCATCCTGGAATATTAGATTTCATTATATCATATAACTGTCTCAAAGGTACAGGTCTGGAATCTGTGTCATAATACTACATTCCTCCTTTTCACTGTCAAAGGATGAGAACCTTTTTCTAATATCATCTACAGACACGCATAATCAATACATTGTCCCTATATTTTCAAATAATGCTTTAGTGAATGCATGATATAACCAGATCCAGTCCTTATACAGTTACACGACTTGGTGGTGTCATTTCAGTCTATAGTGTGCTATTTGTCATCAATGATGTGTATCACTTGTCAATGTGTGACCATTGGCTGACATGATATTTTCAGTATCTGAGTCATCATTCTCTGTGATAGATAGTTGATGATGTGCAGTTCAGATATGTCGTCTGGTTCTTCGCAGGACTTAGAGTCATAGAGATGTACAGCACGGAAACAGACCCTCTGGTCCAACTTGTCCATTCTGACCAAATAATCTAGTTCCATTTGCCAGTACCCGGCCCATATCCCTCCAAACCCTTCCTATTCATATACCCATCCAGATGCCTTTTAAATGTTGCAATTGCACCAGCCTTCACCACTTCCTCTGGCAGCTCATTTCACACACGCACCACCTCTCCATGAAAAAGTTGCCCCTTAGGTCCCTTTTATATCTTTTCCATCTCACCCTAACCTATGCCCTCTAGTTCTGGACTCCCCCCACCCAGGGAAAAGACCTTGTCTATTTATTCTATCCATGCCTCTCATTATTTTATAAACCTCTATGAGGTCACACCGCAGCCTTTGACACTCCAGGGTAAACAGCCCCAGCCTATTCAGCCTCTCCCTTTGTTATTACCCCTACACTGGGTACAATAATGTAGTATGTTTCCACAAACCTATGTGTTCACATGACAATAGCAAGCTCATATGCTTTGTCCTAATTGAAGTTGTGATTATCATATTTTTGTACCATTATCTCACTTTCCAATATTGTGATGTTCACATGGGTTGGGTGGTGAGACAATGCCAATGTGTGGATCTACCTTCCAAGAATAAGAGCTGGCATTGAAGGTAAACTGTTGCCTGGAAAAGTCGCATGTGGATTAAACACAACTATCCAAAAATCTTGGCAAGTCTCTTTACATTCAATGATCACAACATCATCAGTCCCAATTGTGCATTTTGGGAGACCATTCAACCTACAATAGCAAAGGGAGGATGTAATGTGTTGAACATGCCATTTTCTGGAAATATGCATGTGTACTGTCAACTGTTTTTGGGCACAAAATTGGCAGCCAATGTATCAACAGCTTTTGCACAAGTGGAATGTTGATTTGTCACACAAAAGAGAATTTGGGAAAATGGTCAGACACCAAAATGTAATTGTATCCTTGGACATAGAAAATAACAGTCACAATCTTGCTCAGAAGACACCTCATGCGGTTGATGGAATTGATATGTATTACCTTCCTTGGATTATTTGATCTTATTAATACTGGGTTAATAAATGGATTGAAGTGCCAACTCTCCTATCCCTAACTTTATCCCCTTTAGCATTAAGGAGCTCATCTGCCAGCTGGAGTGCTGGTAAAAGAATTGTACCATCTCTTCTAAGGAAGGGCCAACAATATCATCGGCCAATCAGGCAGTTATGTGTAGACTAGGAGAAAGACTAGGCCCATTGAGTTTGCTTCATCATTCATCATTCCTCTCTCTTAATGGCATACTCCTGCTCTCTCCCCATGATTACTACCCCACTGTCAGCCTCAGCTCTGCCCATAACTTTGGTTAAGCCCAGCAGAGGTAGGCTGACTCTTAGATCGCTCCTACAACATCATCAGTAACGCTGAGGATTCATCATACAACATGGTGGAAAGCAGTGCAGCTTCCATTTGGCTGTCATTTTATTACTGAGAGATGTAAAAGTCTGAAGTTTCTTCAGATCACAGCTTTAAATGGCTGCTGAAGCAATGCGTCAGCAACTGGAAAAGTTGAACATTTCAGAATCAGACACAATAGCACCTCATGCAAGGATTCAGTAAGACAAAATCTACAGTTAATGGTAAAATCATTACAGATCTCTCGCAGCAGTGCCATTGGAACCCTCTGTATCTGGAATATTAGTCAGTCCAAGGTGATTACAGATTGCTTTGGGTGTTGGTGATCTGTAGAAATGGTCCTGAGTCAGCCAGAGAGTAAATTGACATTGGAGGCTCTGTCAGTAAAATTAAAATCCCTAATGAGCAAACAATCCAGGTCTTTTTTCAATATCAATTCAGTTGCTATAAATTCTGTGTCTTACAATCTTATACTCCACAACAACCTGATGAAGGAGCAGCACTCAGAAAGCGAGAGCTTCCAAATAAACCTGTTGGACTATAACCTAGTGTTGTGTGATTTTTAACGATTGAGCAAGGGAATTGTTTTTAATAAAAGGTGCAGGATTACTGCCTAGGAAAGTCAAAAGTATACAAAGTACTTACAGCTCAGTTCGAGTGTTGCCACCAAAGTGAGCAGGCACTACAAGACACAGCTACGGGAAGGGAAATCAAGGGCCATAAAAACAGTTAAAAATGAAATCATAGACCTGAGAATGTTGCAAAGAAAGAGTTAAAAGCATAAACAAGCAATTTAGAAGCTAAGCAGATGAAGCCTAACAAAGCAGAAAGTTAGAATACAGAAAAGGGTGAGAGATCAATTACTTAAATCCTGGTAAAAGTGAGATGCATTTACTTAAACCACAGACAGTGGAATCATTCAGGAAATAATAGTGAAAGCAGCAAGGTTAAATTATTTAGAGCTGCAGACAATGGGCATTACCGAGGAAAAACCATTATAAGGAACAAGACGTATAGAGATGCAGAAAGTAGGATTCATTGAATAAAGCCATTAAAGAAATGGGACATGCTTTTAAAGCTGTGATTAGCAGATCCATCTAGAATAAGCTATGAAAAAAGGTAGGAATTACCCAGTTTACTCACAGAAGGTAGAAACTATGCAACAGAAAACAGAAACTTCAATAGATCTAGCAGCATCTGTGAGAAAAAAAAGCAAAGTTAATGTTTCAAGTCCAGTGACTTCTTCATAATTGTCAATAGCTAGGAAAAGATGGTACTTATATTGAAGATGAAGTTAGGAGTAGGGCAGTGGGGAGGGGAGAGGTGAGCAGATCGTTAGATATGAAATGCAGAGAGAGAGAGAAATATGAAAGGGGTAGGTAAAGACTGTGAATAAGCAGATGCTACAGAAGCAATCATTTTCTGGTTTGACCAAGTACACAGTCACTTAGTTTTTTAATCTACAGGTTTCAGGTGCACGTTTGATAGTGGAATTTCTACAATATCGATTTGATCTTCATTCTTCAGTTCTTTACATACATACGCCATTTTGAATACAGACTCACCTGCGAGGATGCAGGGCTGGATTTTACACTCTCATGTTGATGAGTTGAGGATGGGAGGGGCACTTTGTACCAGCAGTCAGCCTTTCCATTTGTTCCTGACCCAAGGTAGAAGACAAAAGGTAGAAGACAAAGGGTGGTGGGGGAGGGTTATTTTTCAGATTGACGGCCTGCGACCAGTGGGGTGCAACAAGGATCGGTGCTAGGTCCACTACTTTTCGTAATTTATATTAATGATCTGGATTGAGAATAAGAGGTATAGTTAGCAAGTTTGCAGATGACACCAAAATTGGAGGTGTAGTGGACAGTGAAGAAGGTTATTTCAGATTACAACAGGATCTTGATCAGATCAGCCAATGGGCTGAGGAGTGGCAGATGGAGTTTAATTTAGATAAATGTGAGATGCTGCATTTTAGGAAAGCAAATCTTAGCAGGACCTACACACTTAATGGTAAGGTCCTAGGGAATGTTGCTGAACAAAGAGATCTTGGAGTGCAGGTTCATAGTTCCTTGAAAGTAGAGTCACAGGTAGACAGGATAGTGAAGAAGACATTTGGTATGCTTTCCTTGATTGGTCAGAGTATTGAGTACAGGAGTTAGGAGGTCATATTGTGGCTGTACAGGACATTGGTTAGGCCACTTTTGGAATATTGTGTGCAATTCTGGTCTCCTTCTTATTGGAAAGATGTTGTGAAACTTGAAAGGGTTCAGAAAAGATTTACAAAGATGTTGCCAGAGTTGGAGGATTTGAGCTATAGGGAGAGGCTGAATAGGTTGGGGCTGTTTTCCCTGGAGTGTCAAAGGTTGAGGAGTTGCAGGTAGATAGGATAGTGAAGAAGGCATTTGGTATGCTTTCCTTTATTGGTCAGAACATCCGAGTATAGGAGTTGGGAGGTCATGTTGTGTCTATATAGGACATTGGTTAGGCCACTTTTGGAATATGGTGTGCAATCTGGTCTCCCTCCTATTGGAAGGATGTTGTTAAATTTGAATGGGTTCAGAAAAGATTTACATGGATGTTGCCAGAGTTGGAGGATTTGAGCTATAGGGAGAGGCTGAATAGGTTGGGGCTGTTTTCCCTGGAGTGTCAAAGGTTGAGGGGTGACCTCATAAATGTTTATTACTTCATGAGGGGCATGGATAGGATAAATAGACAGGGTCTTTTTCCTGGGGTGGGGGAGTTCAGAACTAGAGGGTGAGGGTGAGATGGGAAAGCTTATGGGAAAGATATAAAAAAGACCTAAGGGGCAACTTTTTCAAACAGAGGGTGCTGCGCGTGTGAAATGGGCTGCCAGAGGAAGTAGTGGAGGCTGGTACAATTGCAAATTTAAAAGGAATCTGGATGGGTATATGAATAGGAAGAGTTTAGAGGGATATGACAGGTGGAACTAGCTTGAGTTGGGATATCTGGTTGGCATGGATGAATTGGACCGAAGGGTCTGCTTCTATGCTCTATGACTCTGACTACAGCTATACAAGCCATGCAAATGACATCAGGCAGCCCCAGGCTCCTATGTGGATTAATTGAGCCCTCTATGTGGGTAATTATATCTCCTTAGTATCTCATTCCACCACTTCTGGTATTTAACTGATGTCCACTCCCCCACTTTGCTCTCCGCAGACCTAAGACTTTTAGAACCTTGGTCTCCACCTTCTTGTCAAGCTCTTCTTGCTGTCATCCAAACATTATTGGTCCAATTTAACTCAAGTATAGTACCAGCTGTAGACAATCACTACACCTCTAGATTGGTCTCTCTGCTTGATGGCAACACCATGCAGTCAGTATACTTCATTAATTTTCTGAGTTGTAATGATTAATGTTTCGAGAATATTTACCTATCTTGCTCTCCAATACCTGACAGGTTTGCTGTCATTGATGAATTCATGTGCAGGGCACCTTGTCTTGTGTCAGTTCCATCAGATAAATAATTGTCCCTACTTCAATGCCATTTTCCTGGTCACATCAATATGTACCTTCAGAATAATGCAAAATTGTAATGTGGCACAAAGATTATTGCAATTGTTACAGTGTAAAACAGTTTCAGTAAAACACAACAAAACTAGAATGTGAAAGTACTGTCTGCATGGATCCATTATGCAAGGACAAAGTAACTGACAAAACTAAAGATATTTAAAATTAACTTTGATCACATTGATTTTTGACTACCAGTAGCGATTAAAGCCTTATCAAAGTGTAATGTATAACACTGGCAGAATAAACCAGATAAATACAGGGAATGTACACTCTGATTTAAATTAATTGGTTTTGCTCCTCCAAACACTTGGCTAAGTTAATGTTTTTGGACCAATAATGTTAAAGATTTATGGTATGTATTTCACTCAAGTCAAAGTTTCTAACTAGTTTCAACACTGGATTACTGGACTGTCTTTTTCTGCATGATAGTAATTTGAAATGAAAATAAATGGTATGACATTAGTCTGAACACGACATGATTGCTAAAGTGAATTGTGTTTGTGTCCTAATTGGCTCTAATGATGTATTCAGACAGTCACTGACAGTAAGTTTATTGCTGAGTCAAATCCAATACAGTGTTAAAATCACAAAATAAGCTTTAATACCCACAAGCTTCTGCTTAGCAGTAAGTCAATGTCAAAGTTACTGACAATTCCAAAATAGACTCTGGCATCCATCAGCAACAGTTGCTTGGGAAAGCACAGATAGTGCGCTAACTCACATAACAGCTGATCTTTATTAAAATTTTAGCTAAGGAACTTATATTGCAAGTGCACCCTCTAAGCAAATTAATTGAAAGGTAAGAATTCACTGTTGCTAATATTAATGAATGAACATTTTTATATAACAGAGAAATTACCATAGTTAAAGCAGATTAGTACCTGCCTGTACTAGAACAAAAGACATGTCATTTAAACATAGTAAATATTCCCCATTAATATCATCAATTTATTCCTTAGTCTAATAATTTTCTCTCTTTTTGGAGAATAGCTAGGTTTAAATGCAACTTATTCTGTGAGACAATTTACATGTTCATCAGTGAGGCAATAAAAATCTTCCTATTCTTGTAGGAACTCTACCTTACTTTTTATTTCTGCTTCATGTTAACCACCATAACCTGTTCCTCATGCAACGCAGAAAAGTCTGGTCGCACATAGAAATGCTGAAAAATGATTTAGATCAAGTTTCCTTCATACAGGAGACAATTTTACATTCCGTTCAGACTTATGTATTTAAACCTGATTACAAGGCTTTTGTTTGAAATGACTTTGGTGCACCTGCAATCAAATGTATTAATTTCAATTTCACAATTGAGATGTGAAATTTCTGTACCAAAGAGAGTGGCACAAAGAGAGGGGGAGCTAGGCCATTTAGCTAGGAAAGGTAAAGCCTGAAAACGTTCAGTTTTAGAAGTAGGGTAACAAGAGTAATTCAGTACCAGAGAAAGGGAATAGTTAGCTCTGGAAGAATGAAGAAAAGAAAGAACTTATATTTAACAAAATCTTTGACAGTGAATTATTTGACAGTGAATTATTTACTTTTGAAGTATAGTTATTGTTGTTTATATGAGCAAATATAACAGCCAATATGTATACAGGCAGGTCACACAAACTGTAAATGTGATAAATAACTAGTCAATTTGTTCTTGATGGTAATGATTTATAGATGAGGATGGATGAAATTGGAATGCCCTTGAATAATACCATGGGATCATTTATGTCCACTTGCACAGACAAAGAGACCTCAGTTTAACTGCTCACCAAAAAAAGTTGTGTTGCGTGTTGAAACCCTCAAAACTTGACTCAGAAATGAATGCTGCTGACACTTAGTATAACCATGATGTATCATACTGAAAATGTACACACTTTGGATTCAAAGAGAGAAAGGATGGTCCTTTAACTTTTAGAAATACCTGGTCTAAAATTAGAATGTCTGGAAAAAATGTGAATAAGTGGAGAAAAATAAGCATCTGGGTGGGTATATGAGTAGAAGTGTTTGGAGGGATATAGGCCAAATGCTGGCAAATCGGACTAGATTAATTTAGGATATTTGGTCAGTGTGGATGAGTTGGGTCAAAGGTCCTGATTCTGTGCTGTACATCTTTACTATGTCCAGTAAATATAAGATGACAGAGCCAAAATTTCTCAATGATGATCTTCAACTTTAACTTTAGTAAAACACTAGTGGAATTCTTGTAAAAGAATAGAGATCTGTTTGCCCCAGATCACACCATCTCAAAATGCTTTCTGTATGTTGAGAAGTGGAATATTTGTCCATTTCTTGCAAGGCAAAATCTTATGCCAGTAGGACAGGTCACATCCGTCAAATCTAACACAGTGAGTGAATGGGGTGAGACCAGCTTCCACACTTGTCAAAAAAGCCCCCTCAACGAGATCCAGCCCAATCAAATGAATATTGAATAAGGTGATCTGCACCAATAGGGTTCTACATTTGCTTTCAGATATAGAGGGTAAAATTTTGCAAGGGATTCTCTAATTGATTACTATGTAGATATCCTTGTTTGAAAATTTGAATGTTAAATAATGAGTGAAGGCAGCATCATCAGTGAGAAGCATGCCACTACACTTACTGTTTAGATACACAGAGGAAAAATTGTCCAGTACCAGTAGAGGTACTGAACAAGAGCCATCAATTATAAAATTAAGCCACATGTGAATGAAGTCTTTCAGGAAAAATGTTGAAAGAATTTAGGGAAGACATATTCAGAAATCTGTGGAACGATCTTTATTTTCTTGCGTCCAGAGAAAGAGGCTGTATGATGTTTTCAGTTCAGTGATTGTTCTTTTAAAGGCCCAACACTAATGCAGTTAATTTGTCCTGAATCCTTCCTTGTCTCAGCATGGACTTCTCAGCCACCCAAGCAGAGAAGTCCACATTGTGGGTTACCTGAGGTTGGACAAAGCTACCATGACTTTTACTTTCAAAGGCAAACAGGATTGCAGAATTGGCCGGAGCTCAATAAGTATTATCCCTGCTGTTAAAACTAATCTTTTCAACAAGTGGGAAATATTCACTTGGATTATGATATGTTCTAAAACTACTACCTTGTCCTTGTAACTTAAATACATTGACTTCCATATTGTGACACGGAGTCTGACAAATAACTTGCTGAAAATAATTAAACCTTACTTTAGAAAAGAATGAGGAGGAAAATACTGAATGGCAATGTAACTCATTTGTTTTAAAAATATTTAAAAAGGGAAGAAAAGAAAGTGGAATAGGAATGGTAATTCAATGTAATGCAACGACTTACAATACAATGATATAAAGCTGGCATTGCATCACATAGGGGAGATGAAAGTGTGCCTAGAATACACACACTGGGAGGCAGCAATTTAGCAAGAGTACTTAATATTTAAAGCAAGGTATTGCCAATCATTTGGGGCAGAGAAATAGTCAATGCATAAGGTTAGGAATAATTGACAAATAACTGTGTCAATGATAACATCTTAGAAGAAGGTCAACACAAGGAAACTGAACCCACAGTGGACCAAATGGTTGACAACAAGCCAGGCAGGTAATAAAGGTTGACGGTTGAGGAAGTTATTCATGAAAGCTCAGCTGTAATAAGGTCCTATGGTCAGGGAAGTAGTTAAGGACTTTTCCATCTACAGCTGAGTGCTAAATCATATGTGCCTCCCAGATGACAGAATAAAAACTAATGGGGACTCTTGTAGTGCAGTTGTTGTGTCTCATCTGCTGTGGGGTTGTCTCATAACACTTCTGAACAGGTTGATTAAAAATATATGTGTAATGCAACCTGTACAAAGATTTTAGAGAGGGATGAAAAACAAACTATTAAGTGACTATCTGGTGAAGGGACAATGAGGTCAATTCCAGCATCTCTCTTTCCTGGTTGAGATTTGCTATATCAATGTGTATGTGAATCAAAGCAAGGAAGTTTAGTTTGCATAAAGAAAAGACTTCCATTAATAGTTGCTTATTATATTGAAACATCAGAAAGTGATACAATGCAGTAGGCTAATTTTAGAAGATAATGTCAATTTTTAGTCAAAAAAGGTGAAAGTCAGTCCATCCTTGCAACCTGCCAGAGCAGTATATCTTTTTTTCCAGTTTCATTGTTCTTCCAGTAAGGGGTTGCCTCCTCAAGTCCAACATAATCAGTCAAGACATTGATCACGAGGTCTGACTTATCTACATCAAGTGCTTTCAAAACTCATTGTCCTCTTGCAAAACTACATGCTTCTCAAAGATTCCTGGAGAGGGAGAAGTTTGTCCAAGGCTAATTTTCTGTAGCACTAACTGCATTCTTATACTTTGTTTCCTGTATTCTCTTCCTTACCTTATGCTTTAAAGCATATGCGACCAGCACATTGAAATACCAGTCTGGATTATCTCGAGCTGTGGGTATACTGTCCCTGAGGTTGCTTGTCCTTATCGTTACATAAGGCTCTTCAACTCTTAATATATTGTAATGTCCTTTTGATTTTACATCTGTACATGGTTGATTCTCAAATGTAGTTCTTTAGCATAGTGTCCAAGACCTCTCCCTTCATATGTCCAATCTAAACTGGTGTCTTCTCTTTCACTAATATCAGATTTCTGTGATCAGTTACATTATTATGTTTTAAGTGGATCTCATTATACTAAACTATCCACCCTCACCTCAATAAACTTAAGGGGCTCATGAACTTTGTATTTGCAAAGATTAAGAATTTATGTTCTCACTGCTTTTATTACTTCTCTCTTCCCTTTGCCCATCCAACCAAATGCCCCAATAGCTATATTTGAATCTAAATTTATCTTTACATTCTTGTCCATCATTGATATCCTTCATGTGCTCATTCAATCCATGACATTGACAAACTTCTCCCCTTACTCCAAACAAAATGAACTGCTGGTAGCCAAACCCTAAAGCACAGAAATGACTTAATGCACAACTCTCCTGATTATGCTTACTCCCAACCTACTTCCTGTAACGTGTCTATTCCATTCTCCCAGTTTCTTCATCACTGTCCCATCTGTTCTGGTTACCTAGGACAATCTGTTCATTATAGGCATCCATCTTGTAATTCACCTCTGATCTGTCTCCAATGCATTTACATTATTCCTTAAATAAGGAGACCAAGACTGTATGTAATATTCACGATGTGGTGTCATCAGTCACCTGTATAACAGAGCATATTTTCAATTCCTCTCATAATAAAGGCCAGCATTCTATTGGCCTTCATGATTATGTGCTGTGATGTGATTATAACTTCTATGTCTATTGTACTTGAATGCCTGAATCCCTCTGCACATTGGAATTCTGCAGACAATCTTTGTATAAATAATCTTCTGTTGTTTTATTCTTTCTACTAAGTGAACACCTTAACATCTTTCCACATTATGCACCATCTGCCAGATTTTTGCCCAAATATTTAACCAATCTATATTAGTCTTCATCCTTGTTAAGTCATTTCCACAACTAGCTTTCCTACATATGTTTATGATATCTAAAGTTTAGCTTGTTAGGCTTTCAAGTTTCTCATCTAAATCAGTGATATAAATGGTAAAAGGTTGAGTGCCCAGAAAGACCCTTACAGATGCCAATTGTCATATAATGCCAATCTAAAGAAAGATTCATTTCTGCAGTCTCTCTGTTTTCTATCAGCCAGCCAAATGTCTTCCCATGTTATGTTACTCTCTATGCCATCAGCACCTACTTTGCATAAAAACCTTTAAGTGGTCAAATACCTTCTATAAGTCTAAATTCAGTACATCAACAGGTTCCCTTTTATTAACAGCACAAGTTACTTATTCAAAAATTCCAATAAATTGTCTTAACAGATGTCCCTTTCAAAAAACTATGCTATCTCATCCTGATTACCTTGAGTTTTTTAAGTACCCAGTTATAACCTCATTAACCAACAATTCTAATACTTTTCCCTTGACAAAATTAAGCTAACTGGTTTTAATTTTCTGTTTCCTGTCTCCCTCTTTCTTAGAATAGAGGCGTTATCTTTATAATCTTCCAGAACTTGACAATTTTCAGAATATTGTCAGACAGCCATGTGGTTTACCTCACCTCTTGTTTCACTTCTCATATTGTCACTGCTTTGTGTCTCTTCCTCCTTTTAAAAGTGCAGTTGTTTTGATCCCTTTTTTCCCCAAGTTTTAAAACAATGCAGCAGCTTATAAAACAATAATTACTGCACCTAGAATTTGAAGAAATCAGCTCCAATACTGAAAATACCTCAAACAAGAAGGATTCTTGTTTAGATGAATGTGAGGTGTTGCATTTTGAAAAGGCAAATCAGGGCTGGACTTAGACACTTAATGGTAAGGTTCTGGGAAGTGTTGCTGAACAAAGAGATCTTGGAGTGCAGCTTCATAGGTCCTTGAAAGTGGAGTAACATGTAGACAGGATAGTGAAGAAGGTATGCTTGCCTTTATTAGTCAGTGCATTGAGTAAAGGAAATGGGAGATCGATCATGTTGCAGTTGTTCAGGGCATTGGTTAGGCCACTTTTAGAATACCGTGTGCAGTTCTGGCCTTCCTGATATAGGAAGGATGTTGTGAGACCTGAAAGGATTCACAAAAGATTTACAAGCATGTTGCCAGAGTGGGAGAGTTTAAGCTACAGGGAGAGGCTGAATAGGCTGGGGCTATTTTCCCTCGATGTTTTATAAAATCATGAGAAACATAGTGAGGGTAAATAGACAAGTCTTTTCCCCAATGGTGGGGATCGGGGGTGTACAAAAGTAGAGGACATAGGTTTAAGGTGAGAGGGGAAAGATTCAAAAGGGACCTGAGGGGCAACGTTTTCTCACAGAGGGTGGTGCATGCATGGAATGAGCTACCAGAGGAAGTGGTGGAGGCTGGTACATTTACAACATCTGGATGGGTATAATGAATAGGAAGGATTTAAAGGGATAGGAGCCAAATACTGGCAAATGGGACTAGATTAATTTAGGATATCTGATTGGCATGGACAAGTTAGACCGAAATATTTGTTTCCATGCTGCACATCTCTATGACTCCAGGGCTGTATGTCAGTAATGGATTTACCACCATATTAGCAATCATGTAAGACTCCAGGATGATGTCCATCAGGACTTAGAGATCTATCAATCTGCAGCAGGATCACTTTATTCAGTACTCATTCCTTAGTGATTATAATTATGCCAAGTTTATCTCTTTCCGCAACCCCCTGTGTTATAATTATTTACTGAAATGCTTTTTGCATCCTGCTTAGTGAAAACAGAAATAAAATACATATGTATTACATTAACCATTTCTTTATTGTCTACTATTAACTTATCATTCTCACTCTCTAGTGGATCAGCATACTCTTTTCATTTTTAGAAACCTACGGAAAATCTTGCTAGCTGTTTTTACATTTCTATTTATTAGTGCTAACTAACTGGTTAGCCATTCTCTGCCATTCTTTGCATTATGACCAATCATCTGACTTGTCACTCAATTTTCTGGAATTAAATAGAATAGAGTAAAATAGAATTCCTACAGTGTGGAACCAGGCCATTCAACCCATTGAGTCCACACCAACCTGTCGAAGAGTATCCCACTCAGACTCAACCCCTACACTATCCCTGTAATTCCCTTGGCTAATTCACATACCCTGCATACTACAGACAATTTAGCATGGTTAATCCACCTAACCTAAACATCTTTGCATTGTGGGAGAAACCAGAGCACCCAGAGAAAATCCATGGAGACACGGTGAGAATGTGCAATCTCCACACAGACAGTTGCCTGAGGGTGAAATTGAACCTACGTCCCTGGCACTGAAGTAACAGTGATAACCATTGAGCCGTTCTGCCACCCTTTTTTAAATTTAAATTTTATGCTCTCTAAACTTCTTTAGGCAACTACAGATAATGAGTCCTCCAGCCCCTGGAATTTTTTTAATAGTAGGAATGTACTTATTTATTCTGATACGTCCCATATAAACCAACCACATCTTCCCTACTAATCTATCCCTTAGCCTAATATTCCAATTCACTTCAGCTAGCTCAGCTATCATGCCACAGTTATACTTTTCCAAGTTCAAAAATACCAATCTTAGACCCACTCTTCTTCCTTTCAAACTGGATGTAAATTTCAATCATATTAATATCACTGCTGCATAGAGGTGCTTTTATTCAGAAGCCAGTAATTAATCTCTAATATTACACAATAGCAAATTCAGACCATAAATCACTCCCATGAGTGACTTCTTTCCCATGCAATTCCTCATCATGACCTAAATTACACCTATATTCTGACCCCCTGTCGTTCATCTGAATGCTTTAGTTTACACTTCCTTGTACTCATCTTTAGTAATGGCTTCTCTTGCAGCCTTGCACTATGACCTCTGGTGTCTCAAAGATCCATCCTTGGTCCCAACCTCTTTGTCATGTGTAAAACAGCCATTAAAATATAACATGCAGGTCTGAGGTCTGCTTTGCATGTACATTGATTGCACAAGGTTATAACTTTGCTTTATTGTGCTCAACTACTTCACTGCTTCTCTAGTTGTCAGATTACCTGCCCAATCATCAGTCTTCCATGAAGTCCCGTTTCTTCCAGCTAAATATTTGGAAAGCCAAAGCTTTTGCAGTAGCCACAAACTGCATGCCCTTTCCACCAATACGTACTAATTCTCATTCACCCATCACCTATCCTTTCCAAGCCTGATGAAAAACCTCACATTAATCATTCTTATTTTTGTGATTAAATCTATTTATGGTGTCCTCACTATTTCTATAACCTTCTCTTCACCACACACTTACCCCCTGCAGCACCCAAATCCCCAGCTACACTTGCTTCTCTTCCCAATTTTATCAACTTAGTTGGCCCAACACTCCAAAATTGCCTCCCTTGACCCCTTCACCTCTCACTTTCCTTCTTATTATCCTCCACAAACCAAATGTCTTTGAGCAGAATTTGGTAATTTACCTCCTGTTTTGTCTTTGTACTCATCATTTGATTATGTTTCTGAGAAGCTTCTCTGGGGCCTTTATCTACACCAAAGCCACAAGCTGAAGGCCTGTTTTGATTGTTCTCTGCACTCAGACGTCTGTAAGGTCACATCAGGGAGGGTGATGCTGCCATCCTGTGTTATGGCTGTAAAATGCAGTCACTTTGATTCACAACTGAAATAGAATTGAATCTAAACATCTAATATGATAGACAGCGTTGCCACTGATTCTGGTAAGTAGGGTCAGGAATCAGTTATTCATGGTGAGGACCAAGACCTATTTCCACTCTGCTTATATTCCACAGTAAATTCTCAATCAGAGGTAATTTATAATTTCAGTTCTATCCAAGGATTTATTTAGGCCAATTCTCATTTGCCTCAAAAATGCCATCAATTTGTCTCTGAAGGGCTCAAGGTGATGTTAGTCAGCAGGGATGGTGATCTAATTCTGGGTCTTGGTTGAGCTGAGAACACTGTGGATTCATCTGAGGGATGATCTTTACCATTATAAAGGTTCAATGCCCTATGTTTCCCATTTCCTTTTGTGCAGCAGCAAGCTGCCCTTCAGGTTCTGACTTCTCTGCAAGTGATACAAGTGTTTGTCTTGGATATTTAAATTACTCATCTTCAAGATTTGGGCGGGCTTCATTGTCAAAGCAAATCACAAGTAGAAACCTCTTTCTACTGCATTGCTACCCCCTTCAAAAGGGCCATCCTAATGTAGCAAAATATCCACTGGCAGTTCTAAGCAGTAAGGGATAAAACGTCAGCAGGCATTGTGAGAATGGAACCAGAGAAATGGAAAGTACATTTTTCAGAGTTAAAAACAAATGTGACTGCATTTTCTGTCACCAAATCGATCAGGTCTCTTGCTGTCATGTGGAATTAACTCACCAGTATTGCTTTTTTTTTGTCAGACCCAAGTCAAACTAAGAGTTCCAGCAACAGAAGACTGCTGGCCCATTTAACTAACCTCTCCCAAAAGTTATATGAAGCATTTATATCCCATTCCCAGCTCAGAAATCATACTTCAGTCTTTCCATGAGTGAAAACCTCTGGGATAGCCAATCTCTCCTCTTAACTTAGTTCCCTGGGTCTGGAATTAGAGTCATTGTACAGATTTTCACCAGCCATGGAGAGACTTATTTAAGTATGAGGGATTGGAAATGCTTTGAGAATGATGTTTTGCCACCTAGCACATTCCTACCTTCAGATGTTATTGCCACTGGCAGTGGAAGGTAACCAATTAGTGCCAATTAACTGACCACTTGGGGATGCTATTGGAATCTAACCAGTGAGAGATTGGACCCACACTGTGGAGTTGGCCTCTCAATGGCAGCTAGGGGCTCTCCTGTGAAAGGGCAATCATGGCTTGGTAGTTGTAACCATGAATCTTTATAAGTAGTTTGCCCTTTATCGGAGGTCACTTCCATCCTGAAGCAGCTTTGCATTCTCATGCCTTTCACATCAGTACTCACCTCTCCTGGTTTGGCTGATGTCAGAACAACTTTGCCAAACCTTCCATTGGAACAGCTGGGCACCTTTCCCTCTGGCCATCCTGAACTGGATGGTGATCCCAGAGGTGGGATCATACTCTTTTACGCCAGCAAGTTTAAAAAGGTGAGTGGTCAGCTATCATTTAAATAAAAACAAACAACTGTGGATGCTGGAAGTCTGAAATAAAAAAAGAAAGTGCTGTAGAAACCCAGTAGGTTTGGCAATAATGTTCCCGCTAAGCTGTGTGGCCATTTTGAGGATCTGTGGGTGGTGATCAACCTGCCAACGCCTTCAAACATAAATAATACAATGAGGTAATTAATTAAATCTCATTGAGGCTGGCAGGGCAAGTAATTTGTCAAGGCTACAGCATGTGGGAGCTCATGTATATCATCGTGATCCAGGCCAAAAAGGTCTCTAATAAGTTGTTGAAGTTTGAGCAGTAAGGCTCAGACTTTATGGACCAGAGGTTGAACTGCAGACACTGCAATACCTCGGAAAGGGGAAAGGTTATCTGGATTCTTTGTACCAGAATGCAGTCACATCACTTATGGTAGAATCTTTTGACTTGCCCAGTGGTCAAGAGTAGGCAGGTGGGACTGCAGGTGAGACAGGTAAGGAGATCCAGAGGGCAGAATTGTAGGTGTGGCAACTTTGTAACTATCCAGATTTGATGTTCTATCAAATTGTTTGAATGGAGTTGGGGAAGGGGGTTGCTAGAAATTGACCATGATACCATTCACTGGAATATATGATATAAGAAACCATCCAAGTTGTGGAAGCAACAAGGAATGTAGCAAAGGATAGTATAGTAAAAGCCATATACACTGTTCTCTGTAGCAGAGAGGAAGAGTCCAGATGGTTATGTTGCCTGTCCTGTGCCAGGGTTTGGGGCATCTGCTCAGGGATAAAGAGGAACTTACATGGAAGGGGGAGGATCCAGTTGTCATGATTTATGTAAATAATGGCATAGGTCGAATTAAGAAAGAAGCTATGCAGAGAGTTTATGAGTTGTTAGGCTCTAAATTACAAAGCAGATCATCAATGATTATAATCTCTAGATTAGAACCTGTGCTGCAAATGAGTCAGCATAGAGTGCATTAAATCTGAGAGATGAATAAGTGGCTCAAAGACTGTTGGGAGAAGTGGGTCCCAATTTGTGAGGCACTGG
The DNA here is from genome assembly GCF_004010195.1 of Chiloscyllium plagiosum. Classification (NCBI taxonomy): domain Eukaryota; kingdom Metazoa; phylum Chordata; class Chondrichthyes; order Orectolobiformes; family Hemiscylliidae; genus Chiloscyllium; species Chiloscyllium plagiosum. The sequence continues at coordinate 31,711,445 of NC_057724.1, read as the reverse complement.
CACAAGTACTGAGGAAATTGGTGGCTGTACCATTTGGAAACTGTGCTAGGGCCAGTATCCTTGTGACCAGCATAACCAGGGAAGTAGAGGGGATTCAAACTAACTAGTGAGGATAAGAGATCAAGTATGGTATGCGGTACATGAACAGACAAGAGAAGAAAATAATAATGTGGGAAATGAGATTCAGAGAATGAGAGCAAGAGTTAAAGAGAAAAAATCTAAGAATGTACCAACAATGAACATTAGATGTTGCAAAGATAACAAAAAGGCGAAATGAAAGGTTCTGGATCAGATACGCATACCATTCATTAGAAAGTAAATGAATTGATAGCAAATAAAAGCAAAATACTTAAGCAAATAAATATGATCCAAAAAGATCTGATCACTGGGATGTGGCTGCAGAAATGACAAGGATTGGATCCTGGATATTAAGAACATATGAAATGGGGGCAGAAGGGAGCATACTTTTAAGGTGAAAGGCAGAGGTTTAGAGGTGATTTGAGGAAAACATTTTCACCCAGAGGGTGGTGGATGTCCAGAATGCACTGACAGAATGCAGGAAACTTCACAACCTGTAAACATACTTGCATTAGCATTTGACGTGTCGTGATATTCAAGACTGTGAGCATAGTGTGACAAAGTATTGGTGTAGGTAGCAGTATGTTTTTGGCAATGTAGATTTGATGGTCCAAAGGGCCTCTTCTGTACTGAATAATTCTATGAATCAGAATAGAAAGCTAGGTAAGGGTAATGGGAAGCACTGTTAATCAAGGAGCGCATTTGTACAATAGCTAGAGATGACCTTCATTCAGGAGATACAGTTGTGGAGTGTATTTGGGTACAGGTGAGGAATAGTAAGGGAAAGAAAGCACTAATAGGGTTGGTCTGGAGGGGCCTTAACAATAGCCACATGTAGGACAAAGTATACAACAAACATATTGAGTGCTTTTGGTGAAGGTGATTTGAATCCACATATAAACTAGAAATATCAAGTTGGCAGTAGTAGCCTGAATGAAAGTATATGCAATATTTTCAAATAGTTCTTGGAGCAACATGTTCTGAAATTAACTAAAGTGCAAGTTATAATAAACTTGGTCTTGTGTAATGTGACAGGATTAATTAATTATCTCAAAGTAAGCACACCCTAGGTGGCAGCAACTCAGTATAATTTCATTTTGGTTTGAAAGGGAGGAGATTGGGTTTAAGACCGGTATTTTAAACTTGCAAAGGGGCAATTAGGTTGGTAAGAAGCTGAGCTAGATGAAATGAACTGGCTCATTAGGCTAGTGATAGATCAGTAGAGATATAGTGGCAAATGTTTACAGGAACAGTTCAGAATACTCAGCAGTATATTCCTACTACAAATAAAAATTCTAAAGAGAAGGGTCACCATTTACAATCAACTAAAGAAGTTAAGGAAATCATGCAAGCTTAGGGAAAAATCATATAACTGCACAAAGATGAGTGACAGGTCAGAATATAAAGAACAGCAGAGAATATTGACTGATTAATCAGGAGGAAGAAATTAGAGTATGAGAGGAAGCCAGTCAGAAACATAAAAATGGATAACAAGAACTTCTATAAGATTTTTAAAAAAGGGATAAGGAAAGTGAGTGTTGGTTCTCTCGGACATGGGGAGTTAAAAGTACATAAGAAGGAAATGATAGTTGAAATAAACAAAAATGTTGTTTTCATCTTCACTATAGAGAACACAAAAAAAAGTTTGTCTGTCAGAATGTTCTGAGACTTTGCCTCAGAAGGAGGTGGAATATTTTTAAGGCCCAGGTAGAGATACATTGACTTTTGATACAAAAGAGAATCAAAGGTTATTGGGAATGTAGAATTTGAAACAAAAACAGATGAACCATAATCTTATTGAATGGCAGAAAGGTTCAAGTATATAACTCAAGGATATATCACATTTCATAAGTTTGTATGTTCATTCAAGAATATGAACAGGATTTTGGTAACATCATACCTAAAGACCTACTGTGCAGTTTTGATCTCCACCTTTAAGGAAGGATTGATTTGTATTGGAGGTGATACAGTAAATATTTACTGGATAGTTTCTTTGAACGATCAGATGCTGAGTAAATTTGATCTATATTCTTGAGTTTAGAGGAATGAGGGATAATCTCTTTGAATATGACAAGATTCTTAAGTGGCTGGCTATGTTTGGCACTAATAGATTGATTCCTTTGGTTGAGAAATTGAGAACATGGGGGCACAAGCTCAGGATAAGGGGTTGATCAATTGGGACTGAGATGAGTGAAACCTAATTCACTCGAAGGAATGTGAATATCTGATTTCTCCGTATCAGAAAGGTGAGTATGTTTAAGGCTGAGATAAAGGCTCAGATGTGTGTTCTCTGAGGAAATCAAGGAATACGGGAAATGGCAGTAAAATGAAATAGAGACAGAAGATTAACCATGTTCTTACCAAATGACAGCAGGCTCAAACCAATGTTTGGTCTACTCTGCTCCTATTTTCTTCTGTCCGTATACTCATGTGAGAAACAAAGCTCACTCACTAAACAATTGCAGTCCGAGACAAAAATTTGAATCAGTAGTGTCCTTTATTTGTCCACTTGCAAGTGGGTGCAATGTCTAATGCCAGAGAAGGCAGAGGACAAATACACATCAAATTCAACAAACTCTCAAAATTTATAAGACAAAAATCTGAATCAGTAGTGTCCTTTATTTGTACACTTGCAAGTGGGTGCAATGTCTAATGCCAGAGAAGGCAGAGGCCAAAAAACATCAAATTCAACAAACTCTCGAAATTTATACAATTTGAGTCCCTATATTTTTTCTTATTTCATTGTTTGCCCCCCCCTTCCGCTTACGTCACTCATTTCCCTAAGACTGATCCCACAACTTCTGACAAATGCCTATCTCTGGCCCCATAAGGTTGTTTGACGTCATCCCACTGCAGGTCATTGCTAGGCATATTCTTTCTTTATCAGTATTTATTCCTTCCATCTGGGCCTCTCCGGAGGCCACTCTGACCTTCATGACCTCTTTAATAGGGTTTGTTCCTGTGTCTCCGTACAAGTGGGAAACAGATGTTCTTACCTACTGTTATACAAGCGATTGCATTCTCTTACAACTTCTTATCTATTCACCCATACATCCACCATTGTTTTGTAATCACGTTTCATGCTGACATACCATTTTAACTGATTATATATTTCCTCTATATAGTGTCCATTCTTGTTGACTCAGCTTTTGGCTGAAACAATTACACACTGATGTGAGTTCATTTACTCTGTATCAGAACTTATAATTGCAGAAATAACATTAATTCACCTATATCCCACACTCATATGTATACTTTGTACCTAAACCATGTCCGTTTTGCAGGTTCTGATAAACAATCATTAACCTGAAACTTCAATTTGGATTTTTGCTGACTTGTGATGACTCAAATGCATGAGGGTCCTGATTCTGAGATTCCTGACCCCATTCTCAAGGTTTCTGGTTTTCAGGGATGCTTTTAAAGGGTGCATGCTGGTTTGCATCAGAAACCCACACCCAGCAATCCCAACATGGTAATTCCAGAGGTCTCACCCTCACAACGCGCAGCCCTCCAATCCCTCTGCTCTAATCCCAACCTCACCATTAAGCTAGCGGATAAAGGGGGCGCAGTGGTAGTCTGACGCACTGACCTCTACACCGCTGAAGCCAAACGCCAACTCGAGGACACCTCTTCCTACTGCACCCTCGACCATGACCCCACCCCCCATCACCAAACCATCATCTCCCAGACCATACAGAACCTCATCACCTCAGGAGATCTCCCACCCACAGCTTCCAACCTCATAGTCCGGGAACCCCGCACTCCCCGGTCCTACCTCCTTCCCAAGATCCACAAGCCCGACCACCCTG